>NW_006399870.1:8870778-8876338 GCF_000299155.1 Elephantulus edwardii
CTCTCTCTCCTCTCTCCCTCTTCTCTCTCTCCTCTCTCCCTCTTCTCTCTTCTCTCCTCTCTCCTCTCTCCTTTCTCCTCTCTCTCTCTCTCCCTCTCCTCTCTTTCGGTGGTTGTCATTCTTAAGTGCCACCAGTCAAGTCGTAGGCGACTCATAAGGACCGGATGAATGAAAGTCCTAGACACCTATATAACTTTCATCCTTTCTACAGGTTAGAAGTAGTCAGTAAAAAAAGCTCCGGTAGCCTAGTGGCAAGAAGCCGTGCTGCAATCTCTAAGGCATGCAGTTTGAGACCTCTATGAGTGAAGGATGGACAATCTCCTGTCTTGTGTGTGTGATTATCTCCTTCTGAAAACTCACCAGAGGGTCAGTTATGGGTCGGTTCCAACTTGACGGTACACAACAACAACAACAGCCAGTGAAGTATATTTGATCCAATGTTGTAGCAATAATGAAATTATTTTAAATGTAAGGCCAGTGAAAGAGAGGCAATCAGCAATGTCTGGTTTACAGTAATAGTTCAAAGCTCAGTAAGGTTCTTAAGATTCAGCCCTACCATGGCAGGAATATCGAAAATGAAGCCATCTAAGCTGAAGACAACAGGGTTAAGACAGAAGGCATATGGAAGAAGCAGCCAACTGGAGATCTATATATAAGACTTCCAAATTTTCACTGAAAAGCTGCTTCTGGTTATAAAATTATCTAATCTTACTAAGAATAAAATTAAAATAAGAGCACACTTTTTTAGAAATAACATTTGGAAGGCTAAAAGCTGGCATTGATTAATTCTTCTGAAATAATTTTAAATTTATTTTGGGGCAAAAGACAAGAAATACAAGCATGTCTCCCATTTCTCTGGAAAGGAATGGAACTCTAACAGATGTCAGAGACAGCAGAACTTCTCAGTTCCTATTTTGCTTCCACATCTATAAATGAGAAAAGAAACATCTTCAAACTCTTAAAGGTAGGGGGAATGAACTAGAATTGAACAATGAGGAATTGAGTTGAAAACTACTCTGTTTCAATCAAACAATGGTTTTGAAATAAATTGTTAAGAGAAAACATAAAAACACAGCTGTGCCATAAGACAAAATCCACCTTACCTCTTCAAGCTATGCTGATGGGATACATCCAGAATTTAAATTTAGCTGTCAGGTAGATGACAGGATAAAAATGAAAAGTTGAGACCTACTGATCTATACTAATATGCTCAATTAAATGTGAAGGAATAGATGCCAAGACTTAGAGCATAATTGCTAATATTAATAGTATCCCAATTAAGAAAGATAGCACTCCAATGAAGACACCTCTGGTTTCTCATTTTACAACTAGGGAAAAACCTATTATTAACACCATCAAATTAAAGTTTCAATAAGAAAAAATATTTAAAAAATCACATTGTTTGAATTTTTTTGTTTTATTTGCCCATAAAAATAAATTTCTATATAGAAAGGATGTGGAAAACAAAGAAATAAATAATATTGTAGGAGAGATGAGACATGTACACATATAATTAAAATTTAATATGGATAAAAAACAACTCAAATAAAATGTTTATGGAGCTCAGAACAGGAAGTAGACCTAGTCCGGTGATACCTTCAGGATGGTTTCTGTAGAAGATAACATGTAGAAAGATTTGAGGAGATCAAGGCATTTGGAAATGAATTTTTTTTTCCTGAACAGAAAACAAAACAAAACAACAAAAAACAAACAAACAAACCCCAACCACAAAACTTAGCAAAGGTGAAGAGAGACAAGTTCAAGATATATTTGGAAGACAGCAGATATTCAAACTCACTGGCAGATAAATAGAGCAAAAACAAATGACATGAACTCAGACTGGAAATGTGTGTGATTTCCAGTTTGGAGGCTAACATTCCATTTTGGAGAGAATCCCACAGCTGGCAGTGAAGAAGAGCAGAAATACTAATGTGCAGTCAGGCAGAGGCTGATATAATCAGAGCCATGCTTGGGGAAGATTAATCTTGTGGTAACATGTAGAATCAACTGGAGTCAGAAAATGTGGGTGGAACAGAGGCTGATCAGGAGACAATTAAATGAGTTCAGGTGTGAGATTATAAAGCTTTTAACTAGAGGGGAGGAAATAAGAAATGGAAGAGATATTTGGCAAAATTTGAGGAGGTGATTTTTAAACAAGATAGTGGACTAGACAAATGGCAACCCAGATTCTTTATAAATAAAACAAAAGAAAACAAAAATAATAGATATAGATGATAATCTCTGAACCGTGAGTTTCAAAATTAACTCTAAAGAAGTAGTGTAAATACAAAGTGTAGAAGAAAATGCATGACAATATTGAATAGTAAATTGTTAATGAACCTCACAGCCCAGTCAGTTTGAACTTGTGCAAGCAACTTTCTGATTGGAACAGGAATTCAGTGATGGTCCCACCAAGAACCTATTGATAATAAAACAGGTGAAGTCTTACTCTTGTTCTCCTGAACTTCACAAGGATCAAGGGGAATGAGTGTTCCTACACCCACTCAAATAGTAGTCCATGGTGCTTCTCGAGGTCCATCCTGGATATGTTTGAGGTCAAGCTTGTATAATTGTGTCTGTAACACTGAATATGGCAATCCCACATTTAGAGACACATACATGCTTCTGGTATACTATTTCTAGGTGGTCCCTAACTTCCCTAGGTTGAGAGATGCACCATTTCTTACCAGGATTCATGTAATTGATAATCTCCTTGGTTGGAAGAAATTGCTTCTGAATGAGGATTTGACACCTGTTGTATGACAGTCCAGTATTTATAGCTTCACACTCTCCTCCACATTTGAAGTCAGCGAAGAGAGCTGACCATCTTTGAATTGACAGTAACTATCCTTGGCAGGATGCTTCTGTAGGTTTAACATCAGCTGTACATTGTCCCACATGCCAGGGTACAAGCATAGTGCATCATCTGAACAGGTACCCTTATATAACAAATCCTCTGTCCTGGCCAAGAAACTATGTCTCACTGTGCCCTTGGAACTAAATGTATACCATATGTACTTCCCACAACTTCACATGAGCCATCTCTACCATTGCTAGACTGGTAGGAACATTGAGTCTGGCAGAAAGTCTGTCCCAGGCTAGATTCCCTGCCTTTTAATGCTCCCTAGGCTGCTGGTAAAGAATCCTATCCCCAGCTACTCCCTGAGGAGCATTATGTCCTTAGTTGGGTGCTTCACTCTCATCCACTTTTAAGATTATCAGAAACTTTTCTAACTAGGAACTCCACCTTTATACTTCTGCTGGATTGACTAGCCATATCAGGAGAGAGAGAAGGGGTGGGGAGAGGGAGAGGGAAAGGGAGAGGAAGAAGGAGAGGAAAAGAAAAAAGAAAAGGGAGGGAGGGAAGAGGGAGGAAGGTAGAGGAAGGAAGAAAGGGAGGGAGGGAGGGAGGGAGAGAGAGAGGGAGAGAAGGAAGAAGGAAGGAAGGGAGGAAGGGAGGGAGGGAGGAAGGATGGGAAGCAGGAAGGAAGGAAGGATGGGAGAAAGGGAGGAAGGAAGGAACTAATCATGTATCCTCTTCTCTCCCCTAATGTGGTACAATATATTTATTGTCCAAAATTATTTTCTTAGCCCATTACTTTTGACTTTTACTACATGACTGTGTGGAACTGTGCTGATGAGGTGAATGAGGTAAATAACCTCTTTTAGGTGAACGCATGCAAACAAAATATAAACTACCAATGATGAGATTAGCCAATCCTACAACCCTGCAAGGCTTACACAGTTCTGGATTCAAGGCAGAAAACTGTAACCTCGTTACTAGCAATAAAGAAGTATTAGAGAATGCAGCACACATTCTTCAGGGCCAGATAGACTCTTGTAAAAAATGGAGACAGACTGAAATTGAGACACTGTAGTATCAGTGGAAAGATGTGCAGAACTAGACTGACATGAGACAGACCTGACTGAGAAACCACTACCCCACAGATACATAGCCAGAGTCAGGGAACTTTGCTGGAGCTTGCTGGAGGGTTAGCATGGAGATGCCATAGTTGTCACACCCTGGTAGCATAGACTGTAGGGAGTTACTACTGCTAACTCATAGGCCATGATTCTCTTATGGTTCAAATTCCCCAAGAATTTCATAGAAGAAAGATGGGTAATCTTCTTTCATGTGATGGAGGGTCTACTATGAGTGGGTTCTGGCTGTATGGAATCAGTGAGTAGAACTTCGTTAACTCTGACTCAAAGCTGTGAGACTGATGAAACTTTTTAAACTTCCTGTAAGCATGCTTCAGAAGAATTATTTCCAGCATGAATTATAATCTGTTTATTTACCTATTAAATTGTATCATTTTGAGTATAATACATGAGTTTTTTTGTGGTCATGACAATGAATTATAAGAGTAGTGAAAGCTCTGTCAGGGATAGTTAGTATCAAATGGGTAGAAGTGGGTATGGAGAATGTAATGGCAAGTATGGCCTCATAGGCATTGGTTGTGGATACTGTCCCTCCTTGTGGAGTCAGAGGAGCTCAGAAGTTGTCACCACAACAGTGGTTGCACTATTTTTACACTCTTTTTACACCCTTTATTCTTTCTTTTTTGTTTTCTTTTTTTTCTTGTCCCATCCATTTGTTTGTTTTTTACTTTCTCTAACTTGTGTGCTTGCATAGTTTATCCCATTTCTATCTTTTTCTTTTTGATGCTTTTTTGTTAAACTTCCCTGGTCTGTGTTCTGATCATTCCTGATTTTATTTGCTGGGGTGTTTTTACTTTTTTGGCACTCTCTGCTCTTACCAGAGAATATCTGATAATGGCAGCAACAATGACAGTGACAGCAACAATGTCCACTGTGCCTAACCACATACATTCATTCTCTGATTCTTCACTTATTGTGCAAGAGTACACTTCACCTTACATAACATGTAAGCAGGCTACAACCAATACCTTCAGAATCTACCATCAACTACTATATATGAACATGAACAAAGAGATGTGAAAATATTTTTGCATCTATCATACACAAGGGGAGATAGAAGGTTAATGACTAAGTATTAACAAACATCAAACTGTCTAATACATTTATCCTGCTTGATGATGTATAGCAAAATAAAATGACAACAAGACAGCACTACAATGTCTCAGAGCCAACAGTTATTGTAAAACAGATGCATCTAAAAACTGGTCAAGATGACTGAAGCATGTAATCAAAGTATATGCAGAAAAAATGCTATTGGAAATTCCTGATAAAAGAATAAGTGCTCAATGTTTGCCTTGGATTGAGAGAAAGCTTGAAAAAAGACAAATTTGAGAAAAATACAGATAAAATTCAAGATTAATTTAAAAAATGATAAACTGACAAAATAAGTAGGACATTAGAAGTCATAAAAAATCAAGCAAGTTGAAATTTGAAAAATTAAGACATTTTAGAAATAGATAACACATTGGAAAAGGAAAAAGAACAGAATTGAATTAATGGAACACATAATTAGTGAGATAGAAGACATTATTAAACATTAATATGTTAGAAGAATATTCAAGGAAAATAGAAGAAAAATGAACATTGTAAAAGAATTATGTGAACAATATCAAGAGGA
>NW_006399870.1:8876981-8898557 GCF_000299155.1 Elephantulus edwardii
AGAAATAAAAATGTACAAAATATAATAAATTTACAACTTTAAACATAAGGAATAAAAGACATTAGTTTGTAAGAACAACTGCAAAGCATAAAGTAGAGTGAGGCATTTATACATAGAACATCCAAATGGAAAAGAAATTAAGACCATTTTAATATAGAATGAACTGTTTAGATTTGGAAATAAAATAGAAACATGTAGAGTGAACTTCAAGAAAATGAACAAATATTTCCACCAAATTACAAAGAAAACAAAAATCAAAAAGAATTAGTAAATACTAAAATTAGAGCAGTGAAGAAAATTATAAGCAACATCTAAAGAAAGATGAAAATCAAAGCAACAATGACATACTATCTCACTCTAGAAGCAGTAGCAAAGTTTAACAACACAGCAAACAATAAATGCTGGAGAGGATAAGAAAGATTGAAATCCCCTATGGACTTCTGGTGGAACCATAAAATGATGCAAACACAATAGAAGGTAGTTTGATGGTTCCTCAAAAAGCTGAACATAGATATCCTATATGACTCAGCTATTCCACTGCTAGGAATGTACCCTAAGGAAATCAGAACTGAGACACAAACAGAAACATATACACCTATGTTTATAGCAATGTTATTCCCAATGATAAGAAAATGAAAATAAATCAAATGTCCATCTACAAAGAATGGATTGAGAAGTTGTGGTAAATTCACACAGTGGAATACTATACAACACTAAGTAACAACTATTTAATAAAGCTTTGCTGGATGAAATAATTCCATTACATAAGGATTAAAACTGCATAAAACCACTATTTTTAAATTAAAAGACAAACTGAGAAAGATCTATATAAATGCTCAAAAGTGGTAGGCAAAAGGGAAATGGAAAACAGAAAAAGGGAAAAGGGGGAAAATCATTAGAACCGTTGGAGAAGTTTAAGATCAGCTGTGAAAAGGAGGCCAAGAGCAGATTGTGAAACAGACCATAAACTACTCATATGCAAATTTAAATTAAAGCTAAAGGATATTAAAACCAATCCCCAAGAATCACACTAGGACTTTGAGTCAATCCTATCTGAATTTAAAAACCAACTAAAGAACAAGTTTGAGGCCATCAGCTGTGAAAGGATTAAAAATATCATCCATGAAGAATGGAAAAGGTCATTACTAAGGCAAAGGAAGAAGAAAAGACTGAGATGGATGTCAAAAGAAACTCTGAATATTGCACTAGAATGCCAAGAAGCCATAGAAAAGTAAAGAAACCAGAAAGTTAAGAAGTTGAACAGAAGATTTAAAAAGCAGGTATGTAAGACAAAACAAAATATTATAACAAAATGTCCAAAGAACTGGAGTTAGAAAATTAAAAGAGGCAAACTCAATACTTCTTAAGCTAATGGAACGGAAGAAAAAAAAAATTTAAGCCTGAGTTGCAATACTTAAAGATGTTAAGAGCAGAATATTGAATGATCAAAGAAGCATCAAAAGATGATGGAATAAGTACACTGTAGCAAAAAGAACTGGCTAACACAAAAGAATTTCATGGAGCAGTATATAGTCAAGAAACAATGGTAACAGAGAACATTTAAGCTGTTCTGAAGGATAAGATTCCAGGATTTGATGGAATATCAATTATCATAGTTCAAAACAATAGATACAGCCCTGAGCATGCTCATCATGTAATATCAACCTGACTGAAATATCTCAGTCACAAAAGGACAAATACTGCATAGCACCACTGTTATAAAGCAGGTCTGACATGGGGGAATTGCGAGGAGAATGGGATAAAAGTGAACAGATAATGCCCATTGCATCAGAACGGATGAAAGAAAGAGCTGTATAAAATTAATAGATGATTAAGCATTATATGTATTATGAACATCCCAAAATAAGAGCTATATCATTGCAAAGAGTAGTGGGAGATGGGAGGAGGTAGGTAATTGTACAACAATGAATGAATTATAAAAAAAATGTGAACTGGGGAAGGATATGGGAGGGTGATAAATTAAAATGAGTAACGAATGAATGAATGAATGAAAATCTAACTTCTCTGTAAATGTTCATTAAAATCACAATTAAAATAAAAAATTCTTTAAATAAAAAGAAATTTGGAGTACATCTGCTTGGCTAATTGACTAGAAGAGATCTATATTTATTTCCATTCCCAAAAATGTTGATCTAACAGAGTACTGAAATTATAAAAAAAATAAATCACTATACCACATCCAAACAAAATCTAACTGAAGATTATTAAAAAATCACTAGAACGTGGAAAGAGAACTGCCAGAAATATAAGCTGAGTTTAGAAGAGTCTGTGACACTAGGAATATCATTGCCAAATTGAGATGAATCTTTGCTGAAAACAGAAAGTATCAGAAGAATGTCTATTTGTATTTTATTTACTATGCAAAGACATTTGTGTGAATCACAAAAAAATTGTGGCTAACCTTGAGAAGAATAGGAATCCCAGCATACTTGATTGTGTTTGTGTGAAACCTATACTTGGACCAGGAAGCAGTCTTATAAATAAAGCAAGAAAAAACTGCATGGTCCAAAATAAGAGAGGAGGGCATCAGGAGTGTGTCTTTTCTCTATACCTTTTCAGTCAACATGTGGAACATATTTTCTGAGAGGCTGGGCATAAAGAGGAAGACAACCTGCATTATGTTGTTGAAATGACACAAACTTGCTTGTCAAACTGAGGAGGACTTGAATCATTTGCTGCAGACAAAGACTACAGTCTTTAATATGGATTGCATCTCAATATCAAGAAAACAAAAAGTCTCACCACCGGGCCATTGCCAGCATCATGACAGATGAAGAACTGATTGAGGTTGTTAAGAATTTCTTCTTGCTCCTATCCACAATCAACACTTTTGGCAGTAGTAGTGAGAAAATCAAAAGTTGAGTTTCTTTGGGAAAGACTGTGGTCAGGAAACTCTCCAGAGTGCTAAGGATATTAATCTAGAGAGTAAGGTGTACTTGATCCAAGTTATAGTCTTCGAAAACATTTGATATGTTTCTGAGAGTTAGACAATGACTAAGGATGACAGAAGAATCAATGCCTTTGAGTTGTGGTGCTGGAGAAGAATATTGAACATACTACGAAGTGGTAAGAGAATAAACCAGTATGTCCTGGAGAGGGTGAAACCAGATTGTCCCTTGGAAGAATGGATTGTGAAGCATCATCTCACGTGCTTTGAACATGTTGCCAGGAGGGAGCAGTCCTTGGAGAAGGACATCCTGCTTGGAAGAGTGGAGGGCCAGCAAAGGAGAAGATGATCCTGGATGAGATTGTTTGACACAATAAATGTAGCAAAAGAGGTATGTGTGACAGAGACAGTGAGATATTGTTCACAAGGTTTCTATGAGTAGTAGTTGACTCAGTGGCATATAACGACAACAATAGCAGCATAAATTAGTGGACAGATGGGGAATTGAAAGAATAGAAAAGTTTCAGTGGGAAACTTAAAGAGATGGGTGATAATAAGCATAGATCAATAGCAATTAATTATTGTGTATATGAATGATTGACTAAACAAAATGTCCATGACTGAAATATAATATACATAAATAATTACATGCAAACAATACAAAAAGAAATGAACTCAACATAAAAAAGTATATGGAGCAGTATGTATTATAATGTATACTGCATTGAAACAGATGAGTGAGAGAACTGTTTAAAAGGGATATATGATTAGGTATTATTGTAATGATAGGAGTCCAGAATCAAGGCTACATGGTGGGGTGGGCTTTGGAGGAGGGATTGAAAAACAATGAGAGAATTTTTCTTTCACTTTTCAAAGAGAAGAGTAAATTGGGAGGGGGAGGGGTGGGCAGGGAGAAAAGCGCAACAATGAATGAATGGAAATCCAAAATCTCTGTAAAACTTCCATTACAATTAATAATAATAAAAAAATAAATAAAGAAAAAATATATTGAGCAAGAAAATCAGCGATGCAACAAAAAAGTGTTGCAAAAAGATAGCAACAAAAAAGTGTTGCAAAAAGATAGCAATAAAAGCCTGGTCCAGTGATAAGAAGCTGCACTGCCAACCCAAAGGCATGCAGTTTGCATCCACCAGCTATTCCATGGGAGAAAGAGGGAGCATTAATTCACACAACCTCTTCCCATATGATTTAATACCTCTGAAAACTCACTGGAGGATCAGCTAATGGGTCAGATTTGACTCTATTCAACATTAATAATGTTAATTATTACACTGAGTGAGAATGGATTAAGTACACCAAACAAGAGAGCATGAGTAGCATAATACTTAAGTGTGACGTGCAAAAATGCTCTGTAGTTTTCTTTCTGTAAATCTTTTGTGTCTCTAGTTAGGTTCACTCCCAAGTATCTCAAGCTGTGGTTGGCTATTCTTAGTACTTTCTTGGTTTCCTTCTCCGAGTTCTCTTTGTTACTGTAGATGAATTCTACTGATTTTTGGATATTAATCTTGTATCTGCCACTTTAATAAATTGGTCTACTATCTCTAACAATTTTTTGTTGAGTCCTTGGTTTTTTTTGTATACACTATCATATCATCTGCATTTAATGACAGTTTAACCATCTCTTTGCCAGTCTGGATGTCTTTTATCTCCTTCTCTTATTGTATTGACCTAGTAAGCACTTCCGATACAGTATTAAATAGAAGTGGTGACAGTGGACATTCTTGTCTGGTCAGTGTTTGCAAAGAAAATGCTTTTAGTTTTTCTGCATTGAGAATGACATTGGCTCTTGGTTTTGCATATATACTTTTCACTAAGTTGAGGAAATTTCCTTATATTACAATTTTGCTGAGTGTCTATCAAGAAGAGGTGTTGGATTTTGTTAAATGTCTGTTCTATAATTACTAAGATCATATGGTTCTTGTTATTTGTTTTGTTAAGGTGGTGAATTACGTTGATTGCTTTTCTTATGTTGAACCATACTTGCATACTTCTTATGAATCCTACTTGGTCATGATGAATTACTTTTTTTTATGTGCTTTTGGATTCTATTTTCTAGGTCTTTGTTAAGTATTTTTGCATCTATGTTTATAAGAACTATTGAGCTGTAGTTTCCTTTCTTGGTAATATCTTTGTTTGGTTTGGGTATTAGGGGTATGCTTGCTTCATGGAATGTCTCTGGGAGTGTTCCTTCTGTTCTTGGCTTGTTTTTTTTTTTTTAAATAACTACAGAATATTTTGGAGTTATTTAAAAAACAAAAACAAACCAAAAAACAGGAATAACCACTTGGCCAACTGACTGGAAGAAGTCTGTATTTGTTCCCATCCCAAAGAAGGGCGACCAAACTGTGTGGAAACTACAGAACAATATCATTGATTTCACATGCAAGCAAGATTATACTGAAGATTATCCAAAAATGACTGGAACAGTACATCAGCAGAGAACTGCCAGAAGTCCAGGCTGGGTTTAGAAGGCATCCTGGTACTAGGGATATTGTAGCTGATGTTAGATGGATCTTAGCTGAAAGCAGAGAATACCAGAAGAATGTCTATCTGTGTTTCATTGATTATGCAAAGGCATTTGGCTGCGTGGATCATAACAAACTGTGGCTGACTCTGAGAAGAATGGGAATCCCAGAACATTTAATTGTGCTAATGTGAAACCTATACTTGGACCAAGAGGCAGTCGTCAGAACAGAGCAGGGCAACACTGCATGGTTCAAAATTGGGAAGGGTGTACGCCAGGGATGTGTCCTGTCTCCATACCTTTTCAACCTGTGTGCAGAGCAAATTATCCGAGAGGCTGGGCTCTATGAGGAGAAGCAGGGCGTTAGGATTGGTGGGCGATCTATCAACAGTCTGCGTTATACAGATGACACAACCCTGCTCGCTGAAACTGAGGAGGACCTCATGCACTTACTGCAGAGGGTCAAGGACTGCAGCCTTAATATGCACTGAGGCTCAATGTCAAGAAGACAAAAATTCTCACCACTGGACCAATCGGTAGCATCAGGATGGATGGTGAAGAGATTAAGATTGTTCACAGCTTCAGTTTGCTTGGCTCCACAGTCAACACTCTTGGCACCAGTAGCCAGGAAATAAAAAAACGTATTATGATGGGAAAGTCTGCGGTTAGGGACCTCTCTAAAGTACTCAGGAGCAACGGTGTCTCTCTAGAGACTAAGGTGCACCTGATACAGGCCACGGTTTTTGCAATCACTTGTTATGCATCAGAGAGTTGGACAATGACTAGGGAGGATAGAAGGAGAATTGACGCCTTTGAGCTGTGGTGCTGGAGAAGAATATTGAGTGTACCATGGACTGCCAAGAAAACAAATAGATTCATCCTAGAGAGGGTTGAACCAGGCTGCTTCTTGGAGGCAAGGATTCTGGGGCTTCACCTGACATACTTTGGACATGTTGTAAGGAGAGACAGGTCTTTAGAGAGGGACATCATGCTGGGTAGAGTGGAGGGACAGCGCAGGAGGGGAAGACCCTCTATGAGGTGGATTGATTCAGTGACAGGGGTACTCGGAATGGGTGTGTCAGAGGCAATGAGATTGGCACAGGATAGAGCAGGGTTTAGGGCTATTGTACATAGGGTCGCTATGAGTCGCAAGTGACTCGACGGCACATAACAACAACAACAACAACAACAACAGAATATTTTTTCGAGACACAATGAAAGACCTAAATAAATGGGGAAATGTTCCCTGGTCATGGATAGGAAGATCAATATTGTGAAAATTACAATATCACTTGCAATCCCAATACAGATACCAAATTCTGTTTTCAAAGAGATCGGGAGGGAAATTGTCAGGTTTATTTGGAGAGGAAAGAGACCCCGAATTAGCAAAGCACTTGTGAAAAACAAAAATGAAATGGGAGACATAGTACTCTCTGACCTCAAAATCTACTATAAAGCAGTAGTAACCAAAACTACACAGAACCGCTACAATGACAGGCACATAGATCAATGGAAGAGAATTGACAACCCAGAAATGGTTGCTTCCGTCTATGGTCAACTGATACTTGAGAAGAAATTAAAACATGGAAATATCAAATGGGGAAATGACAATCTCCTCAACAAATGGCGCTGGTAAAATTGGACTGCTATCTATAGAAAGATGAAACAGGATCCACATCTCACACCATATACAAAAATCAACTCCAAATGCATCAGAGACCTGTGAGTAAAGCCCCAAACCATACAGTTCATAAGAGACAAAATGGCACCAAGCTTAGAAGGCCTAGTCTATGGTACTAAGAGACTGCCAAATATTGCCAGAAATGCACAATCTGATAAGAATAAAATTGATGAATGGGACCTTCTAAAGATTACATCTCTGTGCTTATTAACTACTTTTTCTAACAGGTAAAGACTTTTAACTAGAGGAGGACATTCAGATGGCCACAGACATATGAAGTAATGCTTAAAGTCACTGGCAATAAGAGAGGTGCAACTCAAAACCACAAAAAATATCATCTTACCCCAGTAATAGTGGCAAAGATTAGCAGAGCAGCAAGTAATAAGTGTTGGAGAGGATGTGCATGGCTAGATAGGAACTCTTATACATTATTGGTGAGATTGTAGAATGGGTACAACTACTCTGGAAGGCAATTTAGTATTTCCTCAAAAAGCTGAATGTAGAAATTCCATATGACCCATCTATTCCAGTGTTTGCAATATACCCTGAGAAAATGAGAACTGAGGTAAAAATGGAGACTTGTACACCAATGTTCATAGCAGTGTTATTTGTCATAGCAAGAACATGGAAACAGTCCAAATGTCCGACTACGATGGAATGGATTGAGAAATTATGGTGCATTCATCCACACAATGGAAAACTCTGCAGTATGCAAGAGCAATTATTTTGTAAATTACTATCTTACGGGCTGGAATGTAGAGTATTCATGGGTGAACTCAGTCCCATAAGGACAAATACCGTATAAAACCGTTATTATAGAATGTGTACGAGAAGCCAAGGCTGGGAGGGGAGCAGAAGGGTGAGGATTGGAGAGGCACTTAATCATAGTGTCACACAATTTGATGGCTACGGGGAGGGGTAGATAGGGGAAAAGGGAAAGATCCAGTGTGAAACACAATGTATACGAACTTTGTAAGTAAATAAATCAGTATAAAAGAAAAATTTTATTAAAAAAGAAAATGTAGTCCATATTGTATGCTGTATGCAAGACAGTAAAATTGGCAATCTTATTTTCTGATAACATAGATTTCAAGGGAAAACCCATAACGAAAGATAAGAAAAGACATTATATAATTAATAATAGGCTAATTGAATAAGATAATGTTAATAAAATTAATACCTACCCACACAAAGAAAGAGCCTCAAAATTTAACAGATTTGAAAAGAGAAAAAAATTCCACAAAAATAGTATCCTCTAAAAATAGGTGAAAAACTACAAGCCAATCACAAACAGCTCAAACCAACACACTACCCTCTACTGTCAAGTTGGTTCCCACTAGTAGGAACCCTTCATCTGGTTTCTAAGCCTATAAATCTTGATGGCAAGAGACTGTTATATCTTTTTCATGAGGATTGGCTGAGAATTTTGACTCTGTGCCAATCTTGGGCTCCATTTTAAGGACAGAACCACTAGAAAGATATTTAACAAATATACAGAATAATTTTACCAATTCGATGTCATGGACATATATAAAGCACTTTACCAAGAAAAAAACAACAACAACAAACAAACAAACCAACAAAACTCCACAAAACACAATATGTAATCTTTATCAGTGCACATGGAATGTTATCTGTGGTAGGCTATGTGGGGTCACAAAATTAAAATAATCAAAATAATACTTAGAATCTTCCCAGATTACAATGACATAAAATTAGAATTCAATATCAGGAAGATCAACGGAGAAAATTCAAGTGCATGGAAACTACATAAATTCTGGTACAAAATGGGTAGTAGAAGAGATGAAAAGTACAACTGGGATTTTACAGGTTTTAAGCAGTCATTTATGGTCAACTATTTGTCTTTTCCAAAAATAAAACCTTAAAATGAAGTAAAAGAAGATATGCAGAATAAGTAAGTTCAAATGGACTATGAATTCCTCACCCTCCAGGACCCTGAGACCAGAGGAACTAGATGGTGCCCAGCTGACACTATTGACTGCTCTAAGAGGAATCCAAGAGAAGATTCTGGACAGAGTGTGAAGAAATATAAAACAAACCTAAAAACATCAAAATGGTCAGTCTTGCAAGTCCAATAGAGACTGTTGTAAACCCTGTAACTGGTCCCCAGTCAGCTTTCAAAGCTGGAATACAATGTACCTCCTTGATTCAACTTTCAGCCAGGTAATATACAGGCCTATAAGGTGAACGATAACACTAGGGACACATTTCTTTCTTAGAATAAAAAAGCTTATAAAATCAAAAGAACAGCCTGTTCAATAATAAAACTCAGAAAAGGATAGAATGGAAGGATTAATGTAAGAGAATGACAGGATATAAGTGAGAAGAGAGAAGTTAGGTTGTATTGCAATTAATGATATAAAATAAAATTACTATAAATTATTTAATGGAAAATAAATTTGTTTTATAAACTTTCACTCAAATCATAATAAAACAGAACAAATCTTAATCAAAACAAAATAAAATAAAATACAACCTTCCCAATATACGAAAGTGTAATGGAGTCAAGAGAGCAGCCAATAGAGGATTAAGACTCATTTCCTCATTTGTAAAATAACATGGTACATTATACACTTAAGATTCATCCAGATTCTGCAGTTCTAATTCTATATGGGGCATGTTAGGAACTATAATTTTTGGACTCTTTCATTGAATCAAATGAAACAATATTTAGCTGCAACCTGCCCACACATTCATCCACAAATTCAAACAGCACTGGCAAGTCAGTGATGCAGCAGAACTCCTCAGCATATTCAGAATGCCCTCATGCTCCATCAGGAGGGGTGTGAGCTTTCTCCACTGAACATGAGGTTTGCTGTTGAGGTGTCTAGTAAGCTAACTCAGCTGGCAGATTCATTTTAGAGACCCCCATTTAAACATGTACCTACAACTCCATCTGCTGGTGGTGGGATCCTGTGGTCATGTATAAACAAAACCCTCATTTTGTGGCCTCAGCACTCTCTCACTCTATCCCAATCTCTGTGACTGATACATGCACATGCATACCACACTTGTACACATGGACTCACACTTCTGTGTACACAGCAACACACTACAACAAACAGACACGTACATGGGCATGAATAGAAAAACACTGATAGGTGCAAACATATTCACACAATTCCACAGGTACTGACTTATATGCAAATACTTACATACACATATCTGAAAGTTCACATGTAAGCACACATGTGTACTGATATATACGAACACATATAACCACACATATGGGGTCACACATAGATATATACTCTTATGCATGTCCTGTCACTCATATGTGCACACAGACACACAATGACATGCACATACACACTTCTTTTTGCACCCACACATACAACTCTGGCTGTTTTCCTCTGTGATGCTTCCTACTCTGAATGCTACCTCTCTCCTGCCTGTGTGGTGTCCCAGCAAGGTCTCATCTTTCAGGAGCTCTGCATCCTGCTATTTTGTAGGTCCTGGTGTTTAAGTTGAAGCACGTTTCCCCCCTATTCTTGCTGGAAAGTATAAATAACAGATTGGTAGGATTTCAATGTTTGGGAGGACACCTTGTTGGACATCTGCATAGCTAATTTACTGGTTAATTTCCTTTCAGCCTACTAACTGATTCTGCAATTCCATCCTGCCCTGTGCTGCCCTGTTACAAGAAACTCAGAAGGTAAGAGACTGGCCCGTTTTCCTGCCCATCTGAGCCCTGCTTTCCATCCTGGCAGAAGCACCCATCATCTGCCCTCATTCCAGAGGAATGGAAGAGCAACTTGGTTTCTCTAAAAGCATTTCCCATTAACTTGCTTTTCATAAAGATATAAATTTGTCTGAAGATTTTCTGGTTCGGATGGATTTTATTTTGGAGACAGGAAAATTAACCACACCAATGGAAAGAATAATTTTTTTAAAAAAATATTTTAGAAAGAATGCTGTTTCCAGCCTCCTGGCAGCATCCTAAATGATAAGTATGCCACCATATTTAAAATGTAAGGGAAGGTATTTTAAATGCAATCTAAGGTGTTTCTGACTGCAGATGCAAATTTCTTTGTACAAGGTCTCTGGCTCCACAGAATGGTTAGAAATGTTTAGGACACATGGCTTTAAAGCGGGATGCATACATATAAACACTACATTCATGTAAGATGGGTTCTTAGTCTGAATACTCAATGTTTTGGGACTTGGAGACCTGAAGGGAGCTGTCAGCCTGTTTCATAGACAAATTAGGCCTGTCTCTGACACTGGTGGTCCAGCTATAAGATGCTTAGGGTTTTGCTGAACAACTGGTCTCTAGGGAAGCTCTGCAGATAGGAACTGTGTTGGATGGATGAAGGGAAAGACAACAAGGAATGAAAAGATGACAAGGTATTGATTGTGTTATAAATAACCTTCCTGTTGTTATTGTTATGTTCCGTCAACTCACTTGTGATTCATAGCAACCCTATGTACAACAGCTCTGAACCCTGCTTTATCCTGAGCTAACTTCATTGTCTCTGATACACTTGCTCCCATTATCCCTGTCACAGAGTAATTATATCTCATTGAAGGTATTCCTCTTTTGTGCTGTTCCTCCATCCTCCCAAGCAAGATGTCCCTCTCCAACGACTGTTCCCTCCTTGCAATATGACCAAAATATGTCAAATGAAGCTTCAGAATCCTTGCCTCCAAAGAACAGCCTAGCCTTGTCTCACCCTCTCCAGAATGAACTTGTTTGTTCTCCTAGCAGTCCATGGTATATTCAGTACTCTTCTCCAGCACCACAGCTCAAAGGTATCAATTCTCCTTCAATCATCCCTAGTTATTGTCAAGATTTCTGAAGCATAGAAATTAATTGCGAAGACCATGGCCTGGATCAGGCGCACCTTACTTTCCAGGCTGGCTTTGTTGCTCTTCAGTACTATGGAGAGGTCCCTGACAGCAGACTTTCTCAATGCACAAAAATATGAATGAACTGAAAAAGATACACTCCAAAAACCCAACCCTCCAAGTAGTATAATTCAGGTATAAATGACTATAGGTATACATGAAAAATAATTATATTAATTATTTTCTTCCTGGACATCTACAATTTTGAACATTTTTCAAACATTTGTCAGATACTTATCTGACAAAATATGTGTTCCAAATTCTTTTATTATGTAAAATTATGAATTTTTTTTTAATTTTAGTAGATACCAGCTTGAATACTGGCATTTACCATTTGTTAGCTATATGATCTTGAGTAAACTACTTAATCATCCTTAGTCTGTGTGAATAGAGACACTACCTACTTTCTGGGGTACTGCCTATGTTGTTTCACAGTACAGGGAAGTAAATAAGTAGAGTGCATGCTGTGTGTTTCTCTGTTCATCTAGCAAAAGCTGAGTGATATTAGAGTTGAGGCCCCATCACCACAAATTCAGAATTGTTCTTAAGGTCAAGGATCCACTGGGCAAAGTGCAGGAGAGAAGAGTCAAGTGATAAACACACGTTCTCATATCCCAAGCTCACCTACTGCTGGGACCAATTGACCTTGGGTTTTCCAAGTCCAGAAACTATGAGTGCAAGGCAGAACAGGGAAAAATGAGTGGGAATTAGGAGGTGGCAGTTATCAGTTCAACATTAGGAAAGACATTCTAACTATGAGGGCTACTGGAAACAGGTTGGGCAGTAATGAGCTCCCTGTCACTGGTTATATTCAAACGAAACCAGGTAACTCTGGTCAGAGGTAGGATGTCAGGAGACTTTCATGTACTAGACAGTCTATATCAAAATCAAAATGCAATATTCTGCCAACGTTGAGGATCTTTATTTCTATGAACGAGAAATGAGTATTGCTCCTACTATTTTCCCCAGAAACCTAAAAATTCTGCAAATCCCTGGTTCCTGCTGGAGGCAAAGAAATATGGGAAACCCTCAGTGTTTCCAAGCCTTGCACTGAGACTGTAAAGTAATGCACTTAGAACAAGAGAGAGAGATTGATTCTGAGAGGCAAGCGTAAAATGACAATTAGCTTTTGTGATAGTCTTAATTGAAACTGGTTAGTCTTGGAGAGGATCTCTTGGATCAATTCTGCTCATTACACTTTGCAGCTGCACTAGAGTGATGCTCTCACATGAAGAAGGAAGTAATCAGAAGCCCTGCATTAGGCAGAGTTTAAGTTTTGACTGGCTTTCTTTATGATGGACTCTGAGCAACTCTCCTGCATTGATTTCTTTTGTCTTTCCTTTTCTTCCTTTATCCCCTGTTTCTCCTTGCTAGTACTTTGGTTTTCATGAAGGATATATAGCATCTAACTATCTAGCTTTCCTGGTTATTGTCTTTGAGGTAATTTTGTGATTCACCAGTCTAGCTCTTGTGCATTTCCTTTTCCTCCTGTCTTCCTTCCTTCTCTGCCTTTCCCCATTTTCTTCTCTCTGTTCCTCTTTTTGCTCACCCATCTGATTTCCTGGGTACACCTGAGATTGAAGTGCCTTTGCATTTCATTCTTCTTCCTGACAAATTAATTTCTACAGAAAAAGTCAACTTCATCAGGATTATGTTTACATTAATTTCTATTTCACAGTGTTGATTGGTGGACAGACTTTAACCATTGCATCCTGGATCTAAGACTCTGTACTTCTTGGGACACTGAATAAATGTAAATTATTACACATTGAGTTCAAAGGATTCCAAAACTATCCACTAATTCTAGGTTTGACGTAGGGAAATAACATAGAGAGTGTATGAAATGAAAACAGTACTACATTATTGGAAAATTTCTCAGTGGCACACTCTGAAGGGTACATACTCATATAGAGAAAGCAGGCCTGACGTAAAACTCTGAGCATACCCACTGATAATTCTCTTAAAGCCTAATTCATCACCCTCAACCTATATCACATCCATGTTCTGATCTTACTCTTTTCAGAAACTATTTTCTTCTTGTAGAAAATGAAATTCTATCCAGTTACAAATGTGCAACAAACTTGATTTTACACAAAGAGGAGGCCAGTACTGCATTCTTTAGGTTGAAAGAAGAGCTAGTTCCCTCCAACAGTGTGGTGTGAGTGACTTAAGGAAAGCCTTCTCAGTGTCCTTACTTGAGAAGTGGAATGTAATGACCTTGATGCGCCTTCTGGCTCTGAAATTCTAAGACCTAAGTGAACACCCGTGAGACAGGATGGTGTCGTGGAATTCTGTGGCATGGACACAGAAAATGATTGCTGATGGAGCAGTGCCAACTCACAGCCAAACTCCTTTATGTTCCTTATGTTGTGGATCTTAATGGGATGAAACTCTTCATCAGTCTCCCTCAGAACCACTTGTTGGCTTGGCTCATTGGAGATATGTAGGTACCAAATGATTACTTTGCTCTGATGAAGACCTTTTTTTGGGGACAAGGTCCTGCTCTTTTGTCCTGGGACATATTTCTTCACAATACAGAGGGAAAAGTAACCTGAATGGCTTTTTAACAATTGGGACCAGCTAAGCCTTTTTTAATTGACGTAGAACTAGTTATGTTCTCTAGAGTGACAAAATGTGCAGTCACCCCTCTGAACAGCTGTTCTTCTTAGATGCTCCCTCCACAAGACAATGCCCACAGGAACTGAGAAGTTTCTTTGGAATACTTATGCCTCATCTCCCTCCTTCCCCCAGGTTCCCTGAAAACACATTTTATTTAGGCTGATATTGACAGGGGCGGCAGTCAACAGGGAGTTAGGAACTTTACCTGGTAGTTAAAAATGATGTTTGATTTGCAGACAGGGAAAGTTAAGAACTGCTAATTACATCTGGACATTCAGGAATTTTCCAGTGGAGCTGAGAAGAGATTAATGAGCACTCAGCCTGTTTCTAGCCCCAACTGGAAGGATCTGTCCCAGACTAGTAACACCCCAAGCAGCTGGGTAGCCTACTGCACCTCCTGTTTTTTTTTCCAAGTCTAAGACATATTCATTAGTGAAATATCAGAAACCTCAGGGACAGCATGTGCTTCTAATTCATTTTCCGATTGTATAATGAGCCAGGAGTGAAATTTTTAGGGTGAATTTAATTGACCTTTACAGCAACATCAGGCAGATTGGCTTAAATGCTATTAAAGCAAAATGTAACCCAGTGAGACTTTCTGGAAGGTTATCGGAAAATCTATCAAGTTGGGGGTGGTTGTTGTTGGTTAGGTTTTTTAAAAATTTTTCATCAAAAAACGGAAAAGATAGAGGGTGTGAGAGCAGACAGAGAGACAGTAACAGAAAAACCATATTCAAAGCCAGGCTAAGATGTGAACACAAATACAAGAAATTAAATGTCAGATGATGGGAGCAACCCAAACTTTTTATTGCTAGGCATATTAAGTTCTAATTTTGAAGGGATACTGAAAAATATGCATTTAAGCTACTGGTCACATCAGTGTTACATTACTAACACTTGGGAGTAGGATATAACCTTCTCTGTTAATATTTTGTGACTATTACTTAGGTCCTTGGCAGTTTGGATCCGCCAGTTTCTGCACAGGAAAAGGATGGCCAATCTCCCTCCTCCTGTGTAATTTACTGCCTCTGAAAACCTGCAGGAGGGTAAATTCTGACTGGACGGCACACACCAACTCAGGTCCTTGGTCACAATAAATTTGATTGCTCCTAACAGCAACAAATTAGGTCCCTAGCTGCTCTACATAATGTAACATATATGAAAAGGAAGTTACAACTTCATTTGGCAGTTGTTATGCTTCTTCTTTAAGACTTCATTGTCCTCTTCACCAAAAGGAGGTGCTAGTAACAATGTACCAAGTGAGGCTGAGAAAACCTCAGGTTGGAAGACCACATAGTGAGTGGAGGAGGTATGAAGCAATGGACGGAGAGCAAAAGGTCACAACACATTTGGCTCACCTCTAGGCAGAGTTATGTTGCAGAGAGATAGCTGAGCATTTTGGATGAGATCACAAAGTTGACACTAGTATCAGCTCACTTAACATTGTGTTAGTGTAGTCTCAAGTTCTCCTTCTTACAATGTAAATTTAAAACTGCATTGAAACAGATGAGGGAGACAACTGTTTAGGAGGAATATATGATTAGGTATTGCTGTCATGACAAGAATCCAGAATGAAAGCTGCATAGTGGCGTGTACTGGGAGGGCGGGATTGTATAACAATGATTTTTTTTTTCTTTTCAAAGAGAAGAGCAACTGGGGTGGGGGGCAGGATGAGCAGGGAGGATAGTGTGCAACAATGAATTAATGGAAATTTTAAAAAAAATCCTAATTAAAAAAAAAAAAAAAGAAAAACAGCTCCATTGCATCAACACCATCTCAGAGTGATCCATGTATGTCAGAGTGTATCTGTGCCAGATAGAGCTTTCAGTGGCCCATTTTTTAGTATTAGATTGCCTGACTCCCTCCCCCCATTTTTTAGGCACCTCTAAGTATACTGTGACAAGCTTTTAGTTGGCAGCTTAGCACATAATCTCCTTGCTTCACCCAAAGACTTTACAAGGTAAATGTTTTTATGTTGAGTCATCTGTGACTCATAGCAACCCTATGTACAATAGCTCTGAAGGCTGCCTGCTCAGTCTCACTAACTCTGACAAGCCTATACCCATTGTCCCAATCACTGTATCAATCCATATTATCAGGGATCTTCCTCTCCTGCACTGTCCCTCCATCCTTCTGAGCATGATGTTCTTCTCCAAGGATCAGTCCCTCTTGACCACATGCCCAAAGTATGTGAGACGGACCTTCAAGATCCTAGCCTCCAAGGAAAAACTATGTTTCACCCTCTCTAGGACTGACCTATTTGTTTTCTTGGCAGTTCATGGTATATTCAAGACTCTTCTCCAGCACCACAACTCAAAGGCATCAATTCTTCTATCATCCTTAGTCATTATCCAGCTCTTTGATGTATAGCAAGGAGTTGCAAAGATTAGGGCCCAGATCAGGTGCACCTTAGTCTCTAGACTGACATATTTGCTTCTCAGTACTGGAAAGGTCCCTGACAGCAAATTTATCTAATGCAATTTGTCTTTTGATTTCCTAACTGTTGCTGCCAAGAGTGTTGCTGTGGAGCTGAACAAGCTGTCATTCTTAACACTTCAGTCTCTTCTCTATTCATCATGGTGTTGCCAATTGTCCCAGTGGTGAGAATCTTTGTCTTCTTTATCTTGAACTTCAATCTACAGTCTCTGACTTTCTACAGCAAGTACTTCAGATGTACCTCAATTTCAGCAAACAAGATTGTTTCATCTGCATAAAGTGGGTTGTTGATGAGTTTCCTCCAATCCTGATGTCATATTCCTTCTTATAAAGCCCAGCTTGCAGAATGATTTGTTCTGCATATAGGAAGCAAAATGCTAGGGAAAAGAATGCATGCATATGTAGTGTATGGAAATTCGGGAGGAGATGCAGCCATTTCAGCAATGTCCACCAAGGATAAGGCAGGCACAGATTTAGGAAGCTGTTGAGGTGGGCATATTAGATTTGGGGCAGACATCTAGGCTGAGTGGAGAACGAACAAGGAATGGGCACTCAATCTCTCTGCAGTTATTCTGTAACAACATTAGCAGGATGATTGCCTTGCCCATAGCACTTCCAGTAAACTCACTGTTCCTGGACAAAACTAACTCAGAAAAATGGCAGAATTGAACTAATGAGTGAGAAGAAGAGCCTAGATGTAGGGAAAGAGTGACCCTCAGAGCAGAAAAGAGACTGTAAGATAGACCTCCGAAATTGTCCTCAGAAAGGTCTGAGTGCATCTGGAAACTTAAATTTGGGGAGTGTTCCCACCATCTCTGTAGCTGGTGAGTGTGGCTTATTGTACCTACACTATATGTGTAAACAATTTGATTCATGCTGAAAATCTTTCTTTGAGGCTGGGATTTTTGTATGTGATAGGGAAAGTGTGCCTATGGAATCAGTCCCAATTTCTAATGACGTTCTTTGGCAGAAGCAACTCATACATGTTATTGTATTTCTGTTCTGGGGTGAGAATGTGTTCTTGTGACCCTTACGGGAGGTGAAGAGTACAGAGGAAGCAATCAGACAATTGTTGTTGTTGTTGTTATGTGCCATCGAGTCATTTGCGACTCATAGCGACCCTATGCACAACAGCTCTAAAGCCTGCTCTATCCTGCGCCAACCACACTGCCTCTGACACACCCATCCCGATTACCCCAGTCACCGAATCAATCCATCTCATAGAGGGTCTTCCCCTCCTGCGCTGTCCCTCCACCCTCCCAAGCATGATGTCCCTCTCAAGGACCCGTCCCTCCTGGCAACATGTCCAAAGTATGTCAGATGAAGCCCCAGAATCCTTGCCTCCAAGGAGTAGCTTGGTTTAATCCTCTCCAAGATGAATCTGTTTGTTTTCCTGGCAGTCCATGGTACATTCAGTACCCTTCTCCAGCACCACAGCTCAAAAGCATCCACTCTCCTTCTGTCCTCCCTAGTCATTGTCCAACTCTCTGATGAATAACAAGCGATTGCAAAGACCATGGCCTGTATCAGGCGCACCTTAGTCTCCAGAGAGACACCGTTGCTCCTGAGTACTTTAGAGAGGTCCCTAACAGCAGACTTTCCCATCGCGATACGCTTTTTGATTTCCTGACTGCTGGTGCCAAGAGTGTTGACTGTGGAGCTGAGCAAACTGAAGCTGTGAACAATCTCAGTATCTTCGCCATCCATCCTGACGCAGCCAATTGGTCCAGTGGTGAGAATCTTTGTCTTCTTGACATTGAGCCTCAGTCCATACTGAAGGCTGCAGTCCTTGACCATTCACAGTAAGTGCATGAGGTCCTCCTCAGTTTCAGCAAGCAGGGTTGTGTCATCTGCATAACGCAGATTGTTAATAGATCTTCCACCAATCCTGATGCCACAATTCTCCTCGTAGAGCCCAGCCTCTTGGATAATCTGCTCTGCATACATGTTGAAAAGGTATGGAGACAGGATGCATCCCTGGCGTACACCCTTCCCAATTTTGAACCATGCAGTGTTACCCTGCTCTGTTCTGACTACTGCCTATTGGTCCGAGTATAGATTTCGCATAAGCACAATTAAATGTTCTGGGATTCCCATTCTTCTCCGAGTCAGCCACAGTTTGTTATGATCCACACACTCAAATGCCTTTACATAATCAATGAAACACAAATAGACATTCTTCTGGTATTCTCTGCTTTCAGCCAAGATCCATCTAACATCAGCAACAATATCCCTAGTACCACGACCCCTTCTAAACCCAGCCTGGACTTCCGGCAGTTCTCTGCTGATGTGCTGTTCTAATCTTTTTTAGATGAT
This sequence comes from Elephantulus edwardii, assembly GCF_000299155.1. Taxonomy (NCBI): domain Eukaryota; kingdom Metazoa; phylum Chordata; class Mammalia; order Macroscelidea; family Macroscelididae; genus Elephantulus; species Elephantulus edwardii. The sequence goes on from NW_006399870.1 coordinate 8,896,296, forward strand.
CTTCAGTAGAATCTTGCTTGCATGTGAAATCAATGACACTGTTCTGTAGTTTCCACACTCAGTTGGGTCACCTTTCTTTGGAATGGGAACAAATATAGGTCGCTTCCAGTCAGTTGGCCAAGTGGTTGCTCTCCAGATTTCTTGGCACAACTTGGTGAGCACATCCAGGGCAACATCTGTTATCTGAAATACTTCAATAGGTATACCATCTATTCCTGGGGCCTAATTTTTGCTATTTCCTTCAAAGCAGCTTGAACTTCTTCCTTCATCACCATAGGGTCTTGCTCACATGTTATTTCCTTAAATTCTTCTGTATCTGCCAATTCCTTTCTATATTGACTCAGTATATTCCTTCCATCTTCTTTTAATACTTCCTGGATCATTTAATATTCTGCCCAAAGCGTCCTTGATTACAGCAACTCTAGGTTTGAATCTGTTCTTCAGTTCCGTGAGCTTAAGAAATGCTGAGCGAGTTCGGCCCTTTTGATTTTCTGACTCTAGCTCCTCGCACATTTCATTGTAGTATTTTGCTTTGTCATTCCGAGCTGCCTTTTGGAATCTTCTGTTCAGCTCTTTTCCTTTTTTCCAATGATCTGACCCTTTATTCCTCTTCACTGTAGTGCTGTTATGTATCCTAATCGTGTGTCAACTCTGTGCTGGGTCTTTTGGGTCCTCTTACTAAATCACCAACATTGGGATAGTCAGGGACACACACTATCTCAAAGAAAACGAACATTTGTGTGACATTAGACATTCATGGCATTTACTGTACAATCACCATTTCTATCTAGTTTTAAAACATATCCATGACCTGAAACAGAAACCCTACACTTATTTAAGGGAGTTCTAATAGCCTAGTGGTAAGAAACTGCACTGTAATCCCAGCAGCATGAGGTTCAAAGCCACCAGCTGCTCTGTAGGAGACAGATCGGACATTTCCTTCCATGTGATTCACTGCTTCTGAAAACCAACTGGAGGGTCAGTGATTGGTGGGTTCTGACTCAACAGTACTAAACAACAACAACGACACACATATTTATGTGTTGCTCCCTACATTTTTTCCCTCAAATGCTGGTAAACTTTGATTCTTGTTCCACCTGAAATCCTGAATCACACAACTGCTTTGGAAGTTTTCTTTTGACAGTGATGGCATTGTACAGATATATGACATAGCTCAATACAGACACAGTGTCCTCCTCCAGTGATAAAGGTCTTTCTTAGCTCAGAGGATAGAGTTATTCATATATAAGAAATGCATGATTATTCTGCCCTGAAACCTACAGAAAGAGAAGGAGTTGGGAGGAAGTGAGAAAGAAAAAATTTTTAAAACCCAGCCTTTAGTAAAAAGAAAAAGCTTTAATATTCTCAGAAAGGGGGGAAATTAAAAAGGAGATCAGAGTGGTCCTCTAAAATGTAATTACAAAATGTTCTAAGTCAACATCACTATCTTTTCCAATGCTATTTGTTAAACTTTATAGAGTATCACAGTGTACGTCCTTAAGAAACATAAATGACCACTGTTATTCATATTAAGATGTAGTTGTTATGTGCCCTTGAGTCACCTGTGACTCACAATGACCCCCTGTGTACAACTGTTTTGAAGACTGCCCTGTTCTGAGCCAGTCTCACTAACTCTGGCACACTTACCCCCATTGCTCCAGTTACTGTATGAATCTCTCTCATCTGAGATCTTTCTCTCCTGTGCTGTCCCTCTACCCTTCCAAGCATCATGTCCTTCCCAAAGGACAAGTCCCTCCTGGCCGCATGCCCAAAGTACATGAGATGGAGTATTATTATTCCTTTTAAAAAATGTAAAAGAGGAAAGTAAGGAATAGTAAGATTGTCTGACATGTCAGAGTGACATAATCAGTGAATGATGAAACCAAGATTCCATCCAGCTGTGTTCTTCATACTAGTCCTACATTATATGCTCATCAAAGGAAAGGACAGGACTGGAGCTTGGAAAGGTCAGCAAGAAAAAACTCAAACCAACTGAATCTTTCTTATTCAGTGCTGTTAACCTGAAGTTGTGTTTTGGTTTTTTAGTTCTGTTATAAAAGAAATGCCATGTGTGGCTAACTCGAAGAAATGGAATTTAGTTTTCAACAGTTTAGGAGATTAGGAGTTGAAAATCAGGGTGTCAGTTCTAGGAAAAGTCTTCCTTTCTTTATTAGCTTTCCAGAAAGATTCCTCTCTTTGCTTCTGCAAAATCATCTGGGCAGTTCTATCGGTCTTAGCATCTCTCTGTCTAATCTTGGTTTC
>NW_006399870.1:8898657-8934327 GCF_000299155.1 Elephantulus edwardii
CCTTCCTTCCTTCCTTCCTTCCTTCCTTCCTTCCTTCCTTTCTCCTCTCCCTTCCTCCTTCCTTTTCTTTTTCTTCCTATCCCTCTCTCTCACTCTTGCCTTCTCTCTTGCCCTCTCTCACACTCTCATCCTCCCGCCCTCTTGTCCTCTTGCCCTCTCTCTCTTTTTGTCTTTTCTAAATCCTTTTATACCTCAGAAGAGGTTGACTCAAGACACACCCTACACCAATCCTGCTTTGTAACTTAACAATGACAATGTATTTCCAAATGGGATTATAACCACAGACATTGTTTTTGTTTGTTTTATTTTGGTGCTCTTGAGCAAGTTCTGATTCTTAACACTGTATTTGATGGCCTAGTCCATAGGGATTTAAACTACCAGGCCAAAGGTCACATATACAGACTTTACCTCTCTGGTGGTTCTAATCTCAAGGTTCTGAAGGAGAAACATAAGCAATCTCCTCCTACGTGATTTACAATCTCAGAGAAGCCTCACTAGAGGGTCAGCTGAGTTGATTCTAAGTTGGTGAAAATGAATTTTGAGTTTTTGAATCATAATGCCTTATACACAACAGAATGATTGCCCATGATTGTCACCTTCACAATTTTGGGGGCTTTTATTCTAATTACAATAAAATTGCATTTTGTTTAGGTCTTCCTTTTTTTTCTGTTGATCTTCTGCTTTATCAAGAATTATGCTCTTCTTCGGGGACTAGAGGTTCCTGAAAACATGGTTAAAGTTGATGAAAACATGGTTAAAGTTGATGATTAAGTCTTATCATTCTTGCATGTAAGGAGGATTTTTGTTATACATTTCCCAAAACAGATTGGTTTGTTCTTCTAGAAGTTTATGGTATATTAACTATTCTTGAACATCACCATAATTCAAAGATAATAAGTTCTTTTGTCTTCCTTATTTATTATTAAACTTTTACAAGCATATGAGGTAATCTAAACTACCATGTTTAAAGTCAAGGGCACATTAGTCCGCAAATTGACATCTTTACTCTCTATGACTTTAAAAAGGTCCTTTGTAACAGATTCACTCAACTCATCCAAGCAAAAGGATTTTTTTTACAACAGTGGTTGTTTCTCCACTTATTGTGACATTGTTTATTGGTCAGCTTTGAGGATTTTGGCTATTTTTATATTGAGATTATTATTTATAACACATATTTTTAGGCAAACTTAATCTATAGCATTTCATACTTTGGTTCTTCAAAATTTATCTCCTTCCTAGATGCAAAAAAACCAAAACACACACACACACACACATAAAACCACAACCCCAACAACAACAAAAAACAACGAAATACCAACTTTACCCCCAGCATATCATCTTAGAAGTCTTAAATCAACTCCAAGTCCAAGATTTCATCTTCTGACCCTTCAAATAAAATATGTTAATGTCATCCTAAGTCAAAGTACTACTTCATCACTGAACTCTAGAAATTTAGAATATAAGATTTCTGATTCCAAGCACAATTATAGAATAAGTACAAAGTAGACAATTTTCAATATAAATGAAAGAAATTACTGGAGATAACGGATAGTAAAAACTGAGTGAATTCAAATTCTAGAACACTAGAATCTCACTAGCTCTCAAGAACTGAAACAGACCCATTTGGGAGACTTTAGTGTTGACCTTGTTATCTGAAAGCTGGGTAAAGTTTCATTGGTGCTGGGCTTCAATTCTAGCTTCCAGGGCCTTTGGGATGGAAATTCTGAGCTCTTGACTTTATGTAGCCTCATTTTCTAGTCCATCTGTTTGGCAAGCCTATCCCTTTAGCCCTGGTAGACCCTTCTTCCCTTCAGGCTTGACTGACCCATCCCCTGACTTCAGCACATCTTAAAGACAGCTACACCCTATGCAACTGAGTTGGCAAAAATCCAACTCTCTGAAACCTGGAAATCTATAGCTTCATTCTTTGAGATCCAGGAGACTGTAGTCCATCCCATTGAAACCTAGAACAGACTACTTTTGTGCTCCTTCCAACAGTTTTGGTAATCTATTAGCTACTACTCCAAGGATAATCTTTTTCTTTTTTTGGAAGACAACAGATGATCTTCTGCCTACAGAAATTCCAAGTGACCAAGAGTACTCTTTCTCTCTTCTTTTCAGTCTAAACTGATGGGCTTTCTGCTATAATAGTTAGTTAGGTTTATCAGTCACAAGTTTCATTTCTTTATACAAACGATTGTTTGGTCATATCCTTGGAGAATATTATAGGAAATGTGTCCTAAATTTGTACAATATAGTTTTCCAAATCTTTACGTTCTGTTTTCATTTTAAAGTCTACCCCTTGACCTTCCATTTTGCTTTAAACTTTAAGGACAAATAATGGGAAAAAATGAATACTTTTCTTAGACATATCCTTAATCAACTCGATAGCATCCAATAAATATCCAATATGTATCTAAGATCATCACTTGAGTAGTTCAGCTTTCCAACAAACATTTGAACAGTTTTGTCACTACATAAAAGGCATCATGCTGACTCTGTCGTCTAAGCATCTGTTTATAATTTTGCACTACAACCACAGTTGAAATTTGGAGGACAGCTGTCTGACCAATGGATTGGAAGAGGTACATGCTTGTTCTCATTCCCAAGAAAAGTGATCCAACAGAATGTAGAAACTATTGAACAAAATCATTAATACCACATGGAAAAGAGATTAAGGTTGTTAACAGCTTCAGTTTGATCAGCTCCACAATCAACATTTTTAGCACTAGCAGTCAGGAAATCAAAAGATCAATTGCACTAGGAAATTCTGCATTCAGGAAACTCTTCAAATTATTGAGGAGTAATGATGTCAGTTTGAAGACTAAGGTAAATCTGACTTAAACCATGGTCTTTTTGATCATTTGCTATGCATCTGAGACCTGGACAATGAATAAGGATGACAGAAGAAGAATTGACACCTTTGAGCTGTAGTATTGGAGAACAACATTTCATGATCTGACAAAAGAAAAAACGAATACATCTTGGAGAAAGTGCAGTCAAAACGTTCCTTAAAGGCAAAGGTGATAAAGGTTGGCCTCATATACTTCAGGTATGTTGCTAAGAAGGGGCTATTCTTTGGAAAGGCAGAGGGTTGGTAGAGGAATGGGAAGCCCTCAAACAGGCAGATTGGCATGATGACTGTTGTGATGGGCTCATAGAATCACTACGGGTCACACTCGACTTGATAGCATCTCACAACAACAACAGAAGCACAGCTAGTGATTGTATTTCTACTAACATTGTGTTTGTTACACTATATATATTCTCTAAGACAATAAAGACTTCTCTCTCTTCTTACTTTTTTCTGAGCCCTCATTGGAACACCAGTTATAATTCCACCAACAGTCACTTCTAGGCAATCTAGCTTTTTTCTATCGTTTTATGGTTGTTAGGTTCCATCCGATTCACTCACTTAGCTCGTAGTCATCCTATACATAGTAACAGGAATCTTTCCTAATCTCATACCATCTTCACAATCTCTACTGGCCTTAAACCCATTCCTATGGACACTATGTCAATCCATCATATTTAGGGTTTTCTTTCACTGACCCTCTGCTTTCCAACCATGATCTACTTTTACAAGAAATAGCCTTCTCCTGATAACATACCCAAAGTATTTGAGATGAGGTTTTACCATTCTTGCCTTCAGGAGCATTCTGGTTGTATTTCTTCCAATACAGATACATTTGCTATTTTGGAAATCTATGTATACTCAATATTCTTTGCCAACATTACACTTCAGAAGCATAATTTGTATTCTTCCTTTTTCATTGTCCAACTTTCACATGCACATGAAGCAATTGAAAATACCATAGCTTGAGTCAATTGTACCCTTGCTCTTTAAAAAACTATGAAGGTCCTTGACTGCAAATATGTCCAGTGCAGTATCTCTTTTGAATTCTTGACTGCTGCTTTCATGAGAGATCATTATGGGTTAAAAAAAAAAAGTAAACCCTAGACATTTTCCATATTTTCTCCATCAGTTATGCTATTACCTATTGATCCAGTTGTGAAGATTTTTGTTTTATTGATGTTGAAAAGTAGTCCCTAGTGAAGGCTTTAGTATTTGATCTTCTTCAGTAAGTGCTTCAAGTCTTCATTTTTTTCAGTGAGGCACCTAAAAACTCTTCAAGCCTTTATACATTATCCAATTCCAAAACCTTTTTTTTACATTTTAGATAACCTACTTTTCTGACACCAAATTATGTCTTAGTTACCTAATATTCCTATAACACGACAGCTCTATGACACCAATTCTTCTATGTAATCTTTACTCATTGTCCAACTCTCAGAGGTGTGTGTGTGTCTCGGGAGAAACAAACCCCAAACCAAAACAACACAGGGGTTTACTTAGGTGCATCTTAGTCTGTTGACAACATTGCTCTTCAATTATTTCAAGAGGCCCCTGAGTACAGACTTGTCTGATCAGGTTTATAGAATAATAAAGACAACACTATATACTTGCTCTGGTATTCTAGTTATCAGAAAGCTAAAAGCAGATAGTTTGAATCCAACAGCTGTGATAGAAGAAAAATATAGGCAATCTCTTTCCATGCAATCTGAAGCTGCTGAGAACCCACTGGAGGTGCAACTACGAGGTGGATCTGACTCTACGACACATAACAATAGCAAATGTGTTTAGTAAATTGTGAAGTTTATGAAGAAGTAAGACCTTTGTTCGCCTAGACTTTAAACACTATACGAGTTGCTCTGAGAAGAAACAGTTAGTAGTTTGTTTCTGCAAAGATTACCATCACGAAGACCATATGTAGTTCTCCAACTTTCCAACTTTTTGAATTTAAATAGACTCCATGATAATGGATTTTAAAAAAAGGCTTCGTATCCTCTAAAACATTTCTAGGCATGCATTTATTATATCTATGTTTGTCAGATGGATGATGGTATTGAGAGGGGAAATACACTTTGAAAAATTGAAACCATTTCCAGAAACTGAAGTGTTGTAAACCCCTGACCTAATGATGTTTTGATCTATATATTTTCTGAATTTCTGGCCTAAACATGAATTAAGTTAGAGGAATAAATGAGCTATGTACCATCCCATACATTCTAGACTTTTAAACTACCCACAGCATTATCACATCCTGAGACGGGATGAGGAAACACAGTACACAGAGAAATGGAGTTGTTGGAATTCTAGCCAATTTTAACTGCTTTGGGAATTTGCAGGGAAGGATTAAGGTCCAGTACAGATTATTTGCTAGTCTTTTATTCTTTCAGTTCATGTTCCAGAAGGAAGGATTCAGAAACATTGGTTCCTAGTTGCCATGGTTTAACTTCCTGCAGAGTTGTTTAAACAATGCCAATAAGCTGAGATTTCAATTTTGCTGAGGAGAAATCACTGGACTTATGATGGCTTCACTCCATAGGACACGTCCCACTTGACTCAGTGTCCTGTTTTATATGAGTTTATACAACCAGTGCACAATAAAATCATCCTTGGTCTATGCAATGACTATGGCCATTTATGTATTTGTTTATTTATTGAATAAATACTGAGCTCCTTATATAGACCAGGTTCCTTTGTAAATTCTAGAGAGACAATGATCACCAGAATAGAGTTCCCATTCTCTTGTAGCTCAATCTCAATGGGAGATATACATTCAATTTCTTAACAGAGTTGATAGAGGTGTGCTACTAAATTACTGATACAAACTCGCGGAGAATAATTGTCAGAAGCATGATAAAAAAAAAAGAAAAATGAAAACTTGCCCTTAAATGGAAAACAATATGTGAGAAAAGCCGAGGTTAATGTTCTATGCAATGCAAAAGCAAGCACAAGAATCACAAAGCAGCTTATGTATTACAAAATCTCAAAGAGGTTCAGCATAAAAGGACAGTGAGAGATAGGGAATGAGGAAGAGGCAGAGTGAAGAGAAGGAGAGACAAAGAAAAAAGACTTATGAGTGAGTTTTTTCATGCTACAAGAAGGAGTTAGAACACTTTCTTACAAAATATGAGATGTTGACATAACTTGATCAAAACAGATTTTTATTTTTGAAATGTCCTCTAGCAAGATGATGTAGAATTATTAGAGTGAATGAGCTAGAATTTAAGAAGACTACTTAGGAGTCAATAATATAGCCTAAACAAGAGATGACTTGTCTGACTTGAAGAGGGTGAAAACAAGTTGCTTCTTGGAGGCAAGGATTTTGAAGCTCTATCTCACATAATTTTGACATGTGGCCAGAAAGGACCACAAGGATATCGTGCTTGGAAGTGTGAAGGACAGTGCAGGAAAAGAAGATCCTGGATGAGATGAATTGACACAGTAACTGGGGTTCTGCGAATAGTTGTGTCTGTATCAGTGAGACTGGCTCAAGATAGGGCAGAGTTCATAGCTCTTATACATAAGGTCACCAAGAGTCACAGGAAACTCTATGGCATATAACAATAACAACAACAAACAAGAGATAAAGGAAAAGGATTAAAGTTTTAGCAATATGAATAAAGAAAAATTATAAAGACTATAAGAATTATAAAGAATAAAGAATATAAAATTATTTTAAAAATCAGAATTATAAAGAATAAAGAAGTCATTTGGTGAGATCAAGAAAGGAAGGAATCCCAAATGACTTTAAATTTCTAAGTCTCTAATTACTGTTTTTGGAGTTACAAAAAAATAAGAAATGTATCTGTCCACATTAAAGGACATATTAACATGCAACCTTAACTAATAGCAGAGAGTAATGTACTGTCACTGTTAAATGAAAGCTGCAGTCTGTGCATAGTATGATAGAGGAGAGAAAGTCTGGTACTACCAGCTGGACTCAGAAAAGGAAGCTGGATTTGACCTTTGAATGATGGGAGGCTTATAGCAGGGATGACAGGAAGGCACAATTAAGGCAGGTCTAGCTAATCCTCCAGCGGGTTTTCAGAGCCAGTTAATTGCCTAGGACAAGATTGCTCATCCTTTTCTGGCAGAGCAGCTGTTGGATTCGAACTGTGTACCTTTGAGATTGCTGCTAAACTTCTTACTAGTAAGTCACCAGAACTACTCATTTCTATAGGGGAGGAAAGATATCATTGAAAGGCAAGCAAAGTCAAATAACTCAGCACTTTGATTTTAGGTCAAAATTTCCACATGTATAGTTCAATTTTAATGTCATTAGTTCCTCTCACAATCTCTCCTTGAATTGCATCACCACGAATGATTTACATCCATTGCCCCATAATCTACTCATCTTTAGGGTTAGTGTTGTCAATTTTGTCCAATATAGACAATTTTTTAAAAGGTCATTTAAAGAGTTCTTTAAAGATTCATTTAAAAGAGTGTTTTATAATTTGATGGGTAAAGGGAGGGGTGGATAAAGGAAACAGGAAAAATCCAGGGTGAAAAACAATGCATATGGACTTTGCAAGTAAAACAGTATAAAAAGAAAATCTTATTTAAAAAATAAAGAAAAAAAGAAAGAAACTCAGTGGAGGATACTGTGAATCAGAAATAACAAAAATAAGTGTTATCAAGTGGTGGGTCAACTATATGAAACAATATTGATGCTGCACTGTAATATCATACTCTATCTGACTATAGAGCTCCTTAGCAAAGAGAAGATACCTCTCTTAGCAAGCCTGAGTCAGGTGTAAACCAAATCTCCAGTTGAATTTTTTAATTTAATCTTTAATTTTTTTCATTAAATAGCTTTCTGGAGGTTTATTTTAAATACTATAAAATCAATTTTATTCAAGTGTCTAATTCAATATTTTCTGTAATTTTGCCAAAAGGTGCAACTACTCCCATAAACTAGTAGTAGAACATCAACAAAATAAAGTGTTTTAAATGATCATTCTTTAGTTGATCAATGACTGATTCTTTACTAATTTTGCTAAACCATTGGTTAGTTTGAAGACAGTAGTGTCAGTTCAAGTTTTAAAAATTCTCTTAAGAGATTTGGGGCTTTCTCAGGTCTCAGTGGGTTCAATTGTGAGAGTGGATTCCACCGGAAGTTTGAGAATCGGTTCTGCATTTCTCCCTTTCTGTCAAGAGTCATATATTAAATTCCTAAACAATCAGTAATGGCAGGCAGGCACCATCCAGTCCTAGTTTTGTGGCAAAGGAGACGACCAGATCCACACTCCAGTTGCTTCCGCGAGTCCTGAGCCTCTCTGCTCTCCTGCGGAAGTACAGACCAATTGTTGTATCTCCAAATATCTTTATTCACCCTCCCAAAAAAGGTGGAGACATGTAAATGAACAGTATATTTAAAATAAAAAACACACCAAAAAACCCCAAGATGATAATATGATGGAAAGGTTTAAATGACAAGGGAGTTTGAATTTAGGAGACCAATGTTTTTGAAGTCTATTCTGAGAAAAGCCTGTGTCCCATGAGATTTTTATAACTGCTTTGTGAAGTGTGGCATTTGTGGATAAATTAAGTTTAGAAAATGATAGCTTAAAAGTATTATATTTTAGGGCATTATGTTTATCGTACCAGTACGGAATGAGGGTTGCAGAGTGGATTATATTTGGGGTTGGGGTGTGGTTGGGGGATGGTGCGGGGGGATTGTGTACCAATGGGGGTTTTTTTTTTTTTTTTTTGAGGGGGAGGGCAAAAGGGGGGGGGGGGGGGGTGGCCGGGGAGAAGGGTGCAACATTAATGAATGGAATTCCAAAATCTTTGTAGATGTTCATTAAAATGAAAAATAAATAAATAAATTTTAAAAAATGATGGTTTAAGTAAAGTTAACCAGTTTAAATTACTAACAGACTTTTTATCTACTTTAATATTATAAACAAAGGAAAATTAAATCATGGAGAGCCCTATAAAAGGATGAATGGATAAAAATTCCACTATATGAGACTGAGTGGTCAGACTTTACCCAAAAGCAAAGATGAGAAAGCAAGGAGAAAAAGGAGAGCAGATTAAAGGAAAGAGAACAAACAAAACGTCAATAATAATAATGCTGATATCACAAATACTGTAACATGAAACCATTTGTGTAAATATAAGAAAGCAAGGAGAAAAAGGAGAGCAGATTAAAGGAAAGAGAACAAACAAAATGTCAATAATAACAATGCTGATATCACAAATATTGTAACATGAAACAATTTGTGTAAATATAATAAACTAGAAACTGCATTTGCTGTGTAAACTTCACTGAAAACATTTTTTTTTTTATCATTTGTGTGTGTGTGCCGTCAAATCAGATCTGACTGGTACAGGAGGAGATTGTTCCTCCTTCTCCAACAGAGCATCTGGTGGATTTGAACTGCACACCTCCGGGACTGCAGTAATATTTTCTTTTAAAAAAAATTCTAAAATGCAGTAGATAAATGAGGAGTAAGGAAAGGAAAAAGCACAGAACGGGATTTTCTGAACTCGGTTCAAACTCAGATTTATCAATAATTACATATATTATCATTCACATCTTTGTCAATTTCTTGTCTGTATAATGGGTTAGTAAGCTAATTTTACAACTTAACACTTGAAGATACCCCTGATGTAGCAGAGCCTCTAAAAAGATAATCATGGGTATCTAAAAATCTCTCTCTGTGTGTGAGTCTATGTCTCTATTCTCTCTCTCTCTCTAGGGTACCACTGATTTGTAACAGACCCATAGTTTACCCTCCAGCAGAGTTTCAGGGAGAGTAATTACATGGAAAGAGACTGCCCATTCTCCTCTCACAAAGTAACTGGCAGATTTGAACCATGTGTCTTCTGGGTTGCAGCACAGCTTCTCACCACTAGGCTACCTGCAATGAGCTAGAGTATGTCAGAAAGTGTGAAGATGGCACAGGATAGAACAGGATTCAGATCTATTGTTCATAAGGTCTTTGTGAGTCATACTCAACTCAATGGTACTTAACAACAATAACATAGGCACCATCAATACATTCTTCAAGATGTAAAACCATCCTCAGCCTTCTTTGCTGTGTTTATATTCCCTCATTAGCCAAAACTCATTAGAGATTTGGAAGAGCATCCTTATCTAATTTATTTATGTTATTGTTCTCAATTTGATCCCATTGAGATAGTTCTTACAGTGTTTAAGAGAGACCATTTTTACTAGCTAAGTTAATAAAAGCTAAAAAAAATGTTAGATTTTGTGGTAACTTCAGGGATGGATAGTCTTTTTTTCTCTTTTTAGACTCTAATTTGTTAGTCTGCACTATATTTGGGAGTAAACTATTTCCTGTACTTACTACCTGCACAGTACAATTAAAGTAAAAAGCTACTTGATTTTAATTGTTCTAAATGTACCATTTCTAAGTGGTGTGGGCCTTCTACATTCTCAAAACAATCATATCATACTCTCTGCTGCATCTTCAATGTTCATGATCAGAAGTAATGTTCTCAGTGGAGAAAGACTAAAGAAACTCCCTTTGTAAATAAGTATGCCCACTATCACTACTCCTATTCAAGATTGTTGAGAAATTTTAAAACTCCAGGCAGTACTGACTAAAGTAGAATCTGTAAAAACAGTGTTAGAGTAATACATTGGACAATTCTGCAAAGCCATGACTCTAAATCTTCAAATAAATAAATTAATCCCTTGAGGTACTCAGAATGCTCTGATGATACAGTCTACACGAGGGGGTGCACAGTGAACACAAAGGCCACACCTTTCTAGTGGTTCAAAACTACCAGCATCTCTGCTGGAGAAAGAGGACCACTCTCCTCCTGTGTGATTTAGAGCCTTGGAAACTCAATGAAAGGTTCAACTGTGAGTTAATTCCTACTCCCTCACAATGAGTTGGAGGGCTTTTTAATGTAGATTTAATTTAAAATTTCTCTGTTTTTCAGAGGAACTTGTTGTTGTTGTAAAATTACATATCATGCGACATTTGTCATTTTTCTAGGGTACAATATAGTGATACCACTATTCCTACTTAGTAAGTTGAATAACCATTACACTTTAGGTATATCGTAGGTGCTAGGCAAATGTTTGTACATGGAGTCTTGCCTTGATGTACAAAAAAGTGGGTAGATGGACAAGTTGAATGCAGAGGGGGAATCAGGAAGAGTGGTAAATATTGGATGGAAAGTGTTCCTTTGTTAGATATATTTAAAAGAAGTTTGCCTATTCTAGCAACTAAACCAAATCAAACTGGTGGGGTCATATTCAGGTAAGCAGCATAGAATTTGACCCTGAACCAGTAGCCATTACATCTTTCCATGACTCCATGAACATCTTCTGCACAATTTCTGAGTCACCTGGATAGTGGCAAGGTTTGAAATCTGACAGCTCAGCTTCTTTAATCTAGTGTACTCTTTTTCCTGCCTGGTGGGCCTTCCAAATCTAGAGAAAGGAGTGATTCACAGTGAAGGGAAGAAAAGATAAATATTTAAAATTGTTGTTATTAGATGGTTTTCTGTTTATTAAAAAAAATAAGGGTGTGGGAACCTTTTTTGTACTAAATATTAAGTAAGTAAATACTGTCAGCGAGCAGACAGGAGATTTAAGTGACAAGGGAGAATGATTTTTGAACCTGTTGGAGATTAATTTCCCACACATCATTGGCCTGTCCTGTCTCTGTTTGAAGTTTTCAGGACTAGAGGCTTCAAAGTCTGCACTGACTGCCATTTGCACACAGCTGTTCCTTGGGGAATCACCACAGCGGGCGTGAACACTCTGTCTCTGCAGGAGCCCTGCACGCTCACTCCCTGCCAGCCTCTGCTCTTCTCTCTATCCCCAAACATCAAGGACAATGCTATCAGCAAGGCCAGCAGCTGGCAATAAAGCCAACTCATCCCCAACATGGTGAGCATCCCAGGCCCTGGCTCCAGACAGAGAATTTGACTTAGGAAGTGAAAAGAAAAGAGCCCTTAGGCTTCCTCAAAGAGCATGCCCAAATAAAAACCTCTTATTCCCTTCTGTTTCCTTTTACTTCTACTCTATTCCTCTTATATTTAATACTTTGTTTTCATTACCGAAGTTATTAAGAGACATGCGGTTCTTCTTTTTGTCTATTTCTTGACATGCTGTTCCTGTTAGATATCAGTGAGTTGGTACCAGTGACACAGTACACAACAGAGTGAAGCCCTGCTCATTCCCTGTGCTATTATTTTTTGTAGTAAGTTTAATTGTCAATTTATGCCTTTTCCATGCTGGTGGTAGGAGAAAAATAAGCATGGTTATTATTCTTGTGTGGTTTATTACCTACTGGGAAAATAAGGCACCATGCAAGAGAGTTGTATAAAGATAGCAGGCAAAAAAGGTCTTCAGAAAGAAAGAGAAGGGATCACAGAGGGCAGATTTCTTCTGGATATACCTCATCAGTCTCCATATACATAAAGCGTGTGAGGTTCGTTTTGTTTTTTTTTTTGTTTTTTTTTTAAATCTCTTTTTGCTGGTAAATCAGAACTGAATCACAGCTGACCCTCCAGCAGGTTTTTAAAGCTGCAAATCACATAGATGTAGATTTTCCATATTTCTTCCTCTGAGCAACTAGTGGATTAAAATAGCCAGAGAGGTGTTGCCTCCAGGTTAGCAGAGTTATTCCCTAAGGACTACAGCACCAGAGCTCCCTCCAGGAGAGCATTGGAGAATTGGAGACCTTAACTACCAGCTGGCAAATGAAAGGAGGTTTTATACACCCACACACACAGACGTGTGTGCACATATTAGACACATATATATACACATATACATATATGTGTGTAGCATTAACTCAGCAAGATACTATTTTGTAATAAGTGGTCCTCGAAGTTGTTATAGGGGAAAACAGTCTCTTTCCTAAACTTGAAGAGAAAGGCCACTTAAAAAAACAAAAAACCCCAACTTAACAAAGGAAAAAAACCCATGTATTTAAATGTACAATATATATCAAATTTGCACAAAATGTGCAAAATATATCAATGTAATTTTTTGTTACACTCAATTCAACTCAATCTCTTTTTCCATCTATTATGGTGGTGCCAATTGGCCAAGTGGTGAACAACTTCATTTTCTTGAGATTGAGCTTCAATCCCTATTGAATACTACAGTCCTTGACCTTGGGTGGTCCTCAGTTTGAACAAGCAAGGTTGTGTCATCTGCATAGAACAGGTTCTTGATAAGTCATCCTCCAATCCTGATGTCACATTCCTCCTCATACAGCCCAGCCTCCCAATTATCTATTCTGCATACAGATTATAAAGATAGGGAGAATGAATTTATGATGGATGGAGAAGAGATTGCTAACAATTTCAGCTTGCTAGGTTGCTCAATCAACAGTCTTGGCACCAACAGTCAGGAAATCAATTCAAATAGCTTTAGGAAAATATGTTGGCAGGAACCTCTCCAGAGTGCTCAAGAGTAACGATGTCAGTCTAGGGACTAAGGTGTTCCTGGTTTAGGCCATGGTCGTCACAATAACTTGCTGCACATCAGAAAGCTAGACAATGAATAAGGATAACAGAAGAAGAATTGATGCCTTTGAGTTGTGGTGCTGGAGAAGAGCATTGAACATACAATGGACTGCCAAAATAACAGGGGTTTGTCCCGGAAAGGGTGAAGCCAAGTTGTTCCTTAGAGAAAAGGAGCTCCATCTCACATACTTTGAACATGGGACAAGCTACAAGGGACCAGTCTTTGGAGAACATCGTGTTTGGAAGGGTAGAGGGACAGTACAAGAGAGGAAGACCCAGGATAAGAGGTTCTTGACTCAGTAACTGGGATAATGAGAGTAGATGTGTTAGAGACAGAGACTAACTCAGGATAGGGCAGGGTTCAGAGCTATGGTGCATAAGGTCGCTATGAGTCACAGGTGACTTGATGGCACGTAACAACAACAATTCAACTGATTGAAATCTAGTCAGAATTAACTCATAGGAAACTCTGCAGTGGGTTTTTAGAAGCTATAAATCTTATGTGAAGAAATTGTCTATCTTCCTTCAATGGAGCTGCTAGTGATTTTAAACTAATGGAGAATCACTGCCTTTGGGTTAGCAGTGCAACTTTTCATTAAAGGGAAGACTGAGTTATGAACTAGGAACGCATCTAATCCTTTGAAGTTTTAGTTTTATCACTTGGGAAATAAGGACTCTGTGCCATTTCCTCCGACCCTTGTACCTTGCTTTACATTCTGAAGGTCTATGACTAGAAAACCCCTATTGTTCCATAGTACTATAAATCAGGAATTCTCCTGCAATTTCTATTTTTTAAAATAATTTATTAAGGTACATTTGACATCAGTAATTATGTGAACCCGTAAGTCAAAATGCTTTCCATTAGACAAAACTTTGCTCTCCCTTAGATAAAACTTGGTGTGGACTTAGAGGAAGACACATGCTTAGTCATTAATAAGATAGCAGTGGGACTAATGAAAATCAGCACGGATCAGAAAGAAAACCCACGGATGGGCAACAAGTACATTTCTGCAGACAGCACAGCACAGCACAGCACAGCAGATATGTCTGCTGAGAGTAGTCTGAAAAATACCTCACTTTCTATTCTTATAATCAAAAAAGCCTGGGGTCATTGCCCTTCTTCAGCCCACACCTTGAGTTAAAGAAGGTGCAATTTGTTTACAGTAATTTCCTGCCAAGTCATTTGTCAACAAAACGATCCCAGCCAAATCAGATGCCACAGATTGACCTGCTGACCTTGTCTGCCACCTCAGTTTAAACATTGATTATTGTTGCTCAGCTCATTAGCCAGTGTTCCTTAACAGCCACTACCTGTATAAAGGAATTTCAGTTAATTCCTTTATTGTTTGTTTCTAGGTTTTATTTAGGGGAACAGATAGCAATTGCTTCCTAGCTGAAAATATCAGGCAAACACCCAGCAAAGAAAATGTGTACCCTAATACCAGTGTCCCCCTTGCAGTAATACATACTCTGTAAGGGTGTGCCTCTAGAAGGAGAAAGCACAACTTTGCAATGGAGAATGTGAATTAATAATCTTAGAGCACACTGGTCTGAATGAGCTAGTACCCTATAATGATTGTTGTGATATAAACTTTAACTTAATAAATAAGTTTTGTTGTTGTTAGAAGTCATCAAGCTGACTACTACTCATAGTGACCTTATGAACATCAGATCTGAATCTTGCTTACTTTATACCATTGCTATGATCTCTGTCATGCTCAAGATCTTTGTGTTAGAGACTGAGTCAGTCCATCTTGTTGAGAGGCTTCCTGACCCTTTGTCTTTCCCAGTATGATGTCTCTCTCCAAGAACTGATTTCTCCTAAAAATATGTTCCATATAAATGAGCTGAACTTTCACCATTTTTTTACTTTAAGAAGCACTTTAACTGTACTTCAAGACAGATTTGTCTTTTGGTAGTCCATGGTATATTCAATACTCATTGTCAACACTTAAATTAAAAGGCTTTGATTCTTCTGCTATCCTGTTCATTGCCCAACTTTAAGATGCACTGGAAACATTTGAAAATGTCTTTTTATTTTACTCTTTTGTTTATTATGCAGATTTCCCCCTTAGTTTCATTGACATTATGTTTAATACAATCATCCCCATATATTGTGTTTTATAAAATTAATCACCATTGGACTATGCCCACCATTAACCTATCTTTTTAGATCTCTCCTGGCTTTCCCCCCATTTTTCCCCCTTCTCCCACGCTCCAAATTATGGAACCCTGTGACTCATGATTTAGATCAGACATACCTTAATCTTTAAACTTACATTCTTACTCTTTAGAACTTTACAGACATCCTAGCCTAGAGAGCAGCTTTCACCAACGCAAACCATCTTTTAATTTCTTTACAGCAGCTACCTTGGATGTTGAGGATTCAAGCTAAAGTGAAACAATGACAATTTCAATCTTTACCCAATCAAACCTAATGTTGCCTATTGGTCCAGTAGAGATGACTTTTGTTTTCTTAATTCTAACATGTAACCCATATTGAAAGATGTAGTCTTTTATCTTCTGTAGTATGTGTTTTAGTGTTGAGGACTCTCCTTCATAGGGTCATTATGAGTCGCCTGCGACTTGATGGCACTTAACAACAACAACAATATGTGTTTTCATACTTCTTTCTGTTCTGTAATGCAGGTTGCTTATGAATGTATTTGGTGAATGTGTATTGTGCATTATTAAGTACGGGGAAACGTATCATTTCTTTTAAAAAATACAATTTTATTTTAATTGTGATTTTAATGAATGTTTACAGAGAAGTTAGATTTTATTTATTTATTGTTGCACATTTTACCCCATCTTCTTCCAAGTCCCTCCCTCTGTTCACTTTTTTAAAGAAAAATTTATTGTTGCACGATTACCCCAGTAGTCCCCACCCCAGTCTTCTTTGCAATGATATACCTGCTATTCGGGGATGCTGTCATATATACAATATTTGATGATAATCCAAATATTGAAAAATAAAACTGTCAATTGTTCCATCTTGCCTGTTAATGGAATGATTTCCCTTATTTATATTGACACTATATTGCTGTTGTGTTCTTTAGGATTGGAACCAATCTGTAGCTGACCCTCCAGTGGGTTTTCAGAGGCAATTTCTTCGCATGAGAGGAGATTGTCCATCTTTCTTCTGCAGAGCAGCTAGTGGATTTGAATCGCTTGCCTTCAGGATTTCAGCTCAGCTCCTAACCACTACGCTACATTAAACGCTACATTAATATCAGTCAGCTAATCCTATCATTAGCAGCTGTAACTGATCACTACAATCTACACTTAATGTCTTAAATGTGCATGTACTACTAGATGAAGACCCAAAGAAGACTTAAGACCCAAAGTTGAGCTCTACCAAATGGATAAATATCTATGAGGGTTCACACAGTTTCTCTGTCATTCTTTGTATTTATCTGCCAGTGGAGATTTTTTAAGGAAACTGCTGCCACTGGCTTGACTCTGACTCACACTGACATTGGAGGACTCATAGGACTCTAGGATCACTCTATAGGAACACTCCATCAAGTTCCTGAGGTCATAAGTCTTTCCAGAAGCAGACTAACTTATTTTTTCCCACTGAGTCACTGGTGGGTTCAAATTACCCATCTTGATGTTAGCATCCAAACATTTAAACCACCAGGACATAAAATCATATTTATCAACAGAGACTTTAAAAGCTACTGATTCAAAGCATATTATGAACAATAGCTCTAAAGTAAACCTTTCTGCCTACAGGATTTAGGTCTCAATTTCCCTCTAAACTTTTCATTTTTCTATTACTAAACTTTTGATAAAGCATCTCTGTTGTAAATACACACACACACACACACACACATACACACACACACAAGCTGGCAGGAAATACCAAAATGTATGTGAGAAGAGACTCTGAATATTGCACTAGAGTCCTGAGAAGCCAAAGCAGAGGGAAGAAATCAATATATTAAGGAGCTGAATAGAAGATTTCAAAAGGTAGCACAGGAAGACAAAGTATTAACAATGAAATATGCAAAGATCTGGAGTCAGAAAAACAAAATGACTGAACTCGCTCAGCATTTCTTGAGTTCAAGAAACTGAAATACAAATTCAAACCTTGAGTTGCTATACTTAAGGATGCTTTGGGCAGAATGTTAAATGATCCAAGTATTAAAAGAAGATGGAAAGAGTATACAGAGTCATTGTACCAAAAGGAAGTAGCAGATACAGACAAAATTCATGAAACAACATATGAATAAGAGCATTTAGTGATAAAGAAAGAAACTCAAGTTGCTTTGAAAGAATTGGCAAAAAATAAGGTCCCAGACATTGGTGGTATACAAATCGACATATTTTAAATAATAGATGTCCTAGATGTACTCACCAAATTGTACCAAGAAATCTGGAGGACAACCATCTAGCCAACTAACTGGAAAAGATCTATATTTGTTCCCATTCCAAAGAAAGGTGTTCTGACAGAGTGTGGAAATTATCAAACGATATCATTAATACCACAGGCCAGCAACATTCTGCTGAAGATTATCCAAAAATGACTGGAACAGCACATCAACAGAGGGCAGAAGTGCAGGCTGGGCTTAGAAGGGGTCATGGTACTGGGATATTAGAGCTAACGTTAGGTGGATCTTGACTGAAAGCAGAGAGTACCAGAGGAATGTCTGCCTGGGTTTCATTGATTATGCAAAGGCATTCGACTGTGTGGAAGACAACAAACTGTGGCTGACTCCGGGAAGAATGAGAATCCTGGACCACTTGATGGTGCTAATGCGAAAACTATAGTTGGATCAGGATGCAGTCATTAGAACAGAGCAAAGAAACACTGCATGGTTCAAAATTGGGACTTAAGAACAATAAATGACATAGTTGAGCCTCTACATCTTGTGGTTCCTAACCTTTATACTATAATAGACAAAGTGCTAGTCAATAAGCCTTTTATTTTAAGAACTACCTTCCCTCTGTAACTTGATTTGTGCCACTGTTAGAACCTCTACTTGGAATATTATTGCTTTTCATTTTTGACTCATGTGCTTTTAACTTGTTAGTTAAATTTGTGTCTTCTAGGCTGCAACACTTCCATGATACATCTTCAAGGATCTTCAAGCTAAGCACAATTGATAATGCATCTAAATTCCAAAATCTATCTCCACAATAGTGTATGTATTTCCTATTACCAAAGGGGCCCTTTAGAGTAGTGAGAGAAGATTTTCATCCTGAAACCTACAGCGTCCCTTTTCAGCAGGAAGTAGCTAAGAGAATACCCCATCCCCTTTTCCTTATGAATCAGGGTGAAGTCTCTCTCAGGGAGGAGTGATAGGGAATGGCAAAAGATACACTGACAAAGGAGTTTAATCAGAACTGGCTTTGACAAACACTGTGGCAATGGGACAATTAAAACAAACTTTCAAGGGGGGAAGAGGAATAAACTGGGGGGGAGGGTAGAGAAAATGGTGCAACAATCAATGAATGGAAACCCAAATTCTCTGTAAATGTTCATTAAAATTGATAAAATATTATTAAAAAAAGAAAGAAAACCCACAAAATTGGGAAGTGTGCACTCCAGGGATGTGGCCTATCTAAATACCTTTCCAATCTATATGCAGAACATATATTATCCAGGAGGCTGGGCTCTATGAGGAGAAATGTGGTATCAGGATTGAAGGAAGACTCATCAACAATCTGTGTTATACAGAATACACATGCCTGCTTGCTGAAACTGAGGAGGACCTGAAGCGCTTGCTGCAGAAGGTCAAGGACTGCAGTCTTCAACATGAGCTAATTGGCAGCATCATGATAGGTGATAAAGATATTGAGATTGTTAACGTCTTTAGTTTGCTTGGTTCCACAATCAACATTCTTGGCACCAGCAGCTAGGAAATTAAAAGATGTATTGTGATAGGAAAGTCTGCTATTAGGGACATCTCCAAAGGACTGATGAACTCAATCTGGAGATTAAGGTGTGCCTGATACAGGCCAAGGTCTTTACAATCACTTGCTATACATCAAAGAGCTGGACAATGACTAGTGATGATAGATGGAGAATTGATCCCTTTTAGCTATAGTGCTGGAGAAGTGTATTGAACATACCATGGCGTGCTAAGAGAAGGAACAGGTTCATCCTAGAGAGGGTTAAATCAGGCTGCTCCTTCAAGCCAAGGATTCTGAAGCTCCATCTGACATACTTTGGACATGTTGCAAGGAGGGACCAGTTCTTGGAGAGTGACGTCAAGTTTTGGGAGAGTGGAGGAACAGCGCAGGAGAGGAAGATCCTCTATGAGATGGATTGATTCAGAGACTGGGCTAATAGGGGTAGGTGTGTCAGTGACTGTGAGATTAGCACAGGATAGAGCAGGTTGTAGGGCTGTTGTACATAGGGTTGTTATTAGTCACAGGCAAGTCAACAGCACCTAACAACAACATATATAATCATAGTGAGTTTATTTAGCATAATGTTAGGATTAATGACCATAAACCTATTTATAGATATTAAAAACTTGAATTTGCTAAGCAGCAAAATAATTTGTAAAAAAGTAGTCAACTACTTAGCATGAAATTATTTAATGTACTCTTTTCTGGAAATATGATGAAGTAGTATTAAATTGTGATAAAGTAATAAATAATAAATTGTAATAAGATAAGTAGCCCAAATAGCTCCTTTATTTGTTGAAATAGTAATAAAATAAAAAGTTTGAATTCCACAAATTCCTGTGATAGAGTGAAGAGAGCATGGATTTGGATTGAAGTCTTAGCTCTTATAGGTCTTTGATATATGATTTGAGGCTATTTTGTCACTCTAGAGCTAGCTTGACAATCAATGTGACAAAGAAATTCCTTGTAAAATGAGAATACTAACTAATTACTTTGTTTTTTGGTATTTTTGTTGTTAATAAATATTCACAGCAATGATATTATCACATTTAAGGGGGAAGTGGCTCACTTTCAGAACCATCAAAAGGAGACTACTATAAAACATGGCTATTTTGTGGGCTGTTCTCCCTAATAACGTTCATTGTGGCTGCCTCACAGTCTTGCCTGATAGGTAGTTACACTGCTCCTGATATCGCACCTCTTTTTATATACATGAAAAGGATTCCAAATAGCAGCAGATTAAATTCATTACACAAGGAAAAAAATGAATGACCATTTAATTAAAACAAAACTATGAGAGCCAAAATACAACCTGCATTTATCCCAACTAAATTGTAAAATAGCCTCAAATATAGATGTGATGCACTGAACACTAATGACCAAACAAGTTGTGGGATGACATCAAGGGCATCATCCACGAAGGTAACAAAAGGATATTGCAAAGAAAGGGAAGGCCAAAATGGATGTCAGAAGATATTCTGAAACTTACTCTAGAATGTCAAAAAGCCAAAATAAAAGTAAATAACCCCAAAGTAAGAGAGTTGAACAGAAGATTTCAAAGGGCAGCTCAAGAATACAAAATAAGGTATTAGAATTAAATATGGAAAAAGTTATAACACCAAAAAGAAAGAACAGTTTCAGCATTTCTCAAGCTGAAAGAATGGAAGAACAAATTTAAGACTTGAGTTTCAGTACTGAATGATGCTATGGACAAAATTTTGAAAGAAGCAGAAAGCATCAAGGAAAAATGGAAGGACTGCACAGTCACTTACCAAAAAAGAACTGATATTGATTTATTTTAGAATTTAGCATATGATTAAGAGTCAATGGTAATTAAAGATTGTTTGTTTGTTTATTTGTTTCATGGAAGGCATTGGCAAAAAAAATAAGGCCCCAGGAATTTATAAAATACCCAGTGAGGTGGTTCAGCAAGTAGATAGAGCCCTTTATGTGCACACTAGTCTATGTGAAGAAATTTAGAAGACTACTACCTTGCCAACTTATTGAAAGAGATGTACATTTGTTCATATTCCAAAAAAAGGTGTTCCAACAGAGTACAGAAATTATCAATCAAAATTATTAATTATTAATATCATCTACTTAATGCAGTAAGTACCACAATGAGATACCATCTCACTCCAGTAGCAATGGCAAAAGTTTAACAGAATAGCAAGGATGTGGCAAAATAGAAAGTCTTCTACATTGTTGGTGGGATTGTACAATGGTACAACCACTCTGGAAGGCAGTTTGGCACTTTAACAAAAAGCTGAACATAGAAATTCCATATTACCCAGTTATTCCATTGCTTGGAATATACCCAAAGAAAATGAAAACTGAGGCACAAATAGAGATTTGAACACCAATGTTCATAGTTATTCACCATTACAAGAACATGGAACAGCCTAGATATCCAACCAGAATCAAATGGATTGAGAAATTATTGTACATTCACATAATGGAATACTACACAGCATGCAGGAGCAATGATTTAGTAAATTACTACCTAACTTCGTCTGGAGAGCATTATGCTGAGTGAACTAACTCAGTCCCATAAGGACAAGTATTGTATGAAACCATTATTATAGAATGAGTATGAGGATTCAAGGCAGGGGAGGGTGGAAGCAGAGGGGTGAGGATGTGCAACAGGGGAGGATTAATCAAGGGATTAAACAATTTGATGAGTGAAGGGGCTGAAGCAAATGGGGAGGATTTGGTGTTAAAAACAATGTATTCAAATTTTGTGAATAAACCAGTATAAGTTGGAGAGGCATCCACTTTCTAAACAACATACCTCTGGAAAGTCTATGAATTTTGATAAACAATAATAGTTATAGAAAAAGCATTTAGGCCTTTTGTTCATAGGGTCACTATGATTTATGCTAGACTCGACGGCAATCAACAACAACAAAAAATATTGTAAAACAGAATGTAGAAAAATAATTATATAAAACACAACGTAAATGAAAGATTATATAAAACACAATGTATCTGAATGAAACATAGTGTAAAAGTATTATTATATGAAAATCAATGAACAACATTTAAAAAATAATCTTTGGGTTTTTTTACATTGAGTTGCAATCCATAATGAAGGCTGCATTCCTTGATCTACAGCAAAAAGTGCGTCAAATCCTCCTCACTTTCATCAAGCAAGGTTACGCCATCAGCATAAATCAGGTCTGCCTCCAATCCTATGCCACATTCATCTTCAGAGAGCCCAGCCTCCTGGATAATTTGCTCAGCATACAGATTGTATAAGTACGTAAAAAAAATACAATGCTGAAACACTCCCTTCTCAATTTTAAACCTTGCAGTGTTCCCCTGCTCTCTTCACACAGTAGCCTCCTGGTCCAGGTATAGGTTCTGCATGAACACAATCAAGTGCTGATAGTCCTATTCCTCTCAATGTCAGCCACTGCTTGTTATGTTCGATGCAGTCCAATGCCATTGCATAGTCAATAAAGAACAAATAGACATTCTTTGTTAGTCCTTACATTCAACCAAGATCCATCTGACACCAGCAATGACAAACCTAGAGCCACAGTCTTTTCTAAATCCTGCTTGAACTTCTGACAGTTCCTATCTATGTATTATTTAGCCAATTTTTGAATGATCTTCACCACTATTTTGCTTGCATATGATAGTAAAGATATTGTTTGATAGTTTCCACATTCATTTGGATCATCTTTCTTGGCAATGGGAACAAATATGGACTCTTTCAATTCATTGGCCAGAGAGTTGTCCTCCAAATTTCCTGGCATAGATTGGTGAGCACATCTAAGGCTGCATCTGTTAATTGAAATAAATTAGTATCCCATCGATTTGTGGGCCCTTATTTTTTTTTCCCCAATACCTACAATGCAGCTTCTAGTTCCTTCTTCACTACTATTCGCTTATATGGTACTTCCTGAATGTTTTCAGTGTCAACCGATTCTTTCTGGTATAGTGACCATGTATTCACTCCATCTTCTTTTGATGCTTTCTGAGTTATTCAATATATTGTCCTTAGTATCTTTCAAAATTGTGACAGGAGGCTTAAATTTATTTTTTAATTCTCTCAGCTGAAGAAATTCAGAGCGAGTTCTTCCCTTTTTAGTCTCCAGTTCCAGCTTTCTGCACATTCTAATACTTTGCTTTGTTCTCCTGAGCTGTCCTGTTAGGATGAACAAAACACTGCTTCGATTTCATCCTTATCAGAGATCCAGGGCCACAAGATGCAGTAAATTTGAGCCCATATTCTTGACCCTCAGCAACTGTAAGGTAACAAGTACCTATTGTTTCAAGCCAGCAAGTTTTCAAGTTATAGGGTTTTGTGCAAAAATAGCTAACTAGGATAACATGTGCAAAATATTACACTGAGTATTCAATAAGGTTATGTAGAGTCATAAAATTCCTATGTTTTTTCTTCAACTGATATTCAGCCCTAAAATTATGTTATTCTCTCTACACAATACACACTTTCCAACATTCACTTTTTCGCTCAGAAATTATCTGTGTCTTTCTGTAGTCTACAGAAGAAAGTTCAAACTCATTCATATCATGTGCAAAGTATGTCTTGACTGACTACAGTCCTTTGATGTAGCTTTAAACAGCCAGCAATGTGAAACTTTCAGTGATTTCATGGACCACAAGACATATTTTTCCAAATCTGAGAGATTTTTTTTTTTACTGAATCTTCTGATGCACTGTTTTTCTTGACCTTTTTTATCAGGTCTATTTCTACCTAAAGAAAATTTACACATCTATAAAGAATTTAAGATAATATTAACTTTCCAAGAAGCTATCTCTGATTCTCTTAGCTTGATATAGATGGCAATCATTGGGAATCTCACTAAATTCTAAGCGTATTTATATCATATTAGATTTAGCACAATTATAGAAATTCTATGCCCTAATGTTTATCTTTGTGCTTAAACTCTAAATTCCTTATGAATGATTCTATTATTTATTCATCACTAAATTTTTAGTTACTAATGCAGTACTTGGCTAACCAATACAGCATGAATATGTAAAGAAATAGATTATACCTCTCAGAATATTTACAAAATTAGATAGATGAAAGATAGCTAGATAGTTGGAAAGAAGGATAGATAGATAGATAGATAGATAGATAGATAGATAGATAGATAGATAGATAGATAGAAGTTAAGTCAACTTCTACTTACTCATAGTGACATTATGTAAAATAGAAAAAGTGCTGCAGTATTCTGCATTATCCTCAGTGATCATCAGCACGTTCAATCTCATTGGTGTGGTTTTTATGCCAGTCTACAACACTGAGAATCTCCTCACCCTTGACTCTCAACTTCACTAAATATGATGTCTTCTTCTAGTGACTAATCACTTCTGATGCTATATCAAAAACAAAGGAAGTCAGAAATTATTTTGTTGTTTCTTGGAGGATTACTTATTTAACTTTTCAAGTCAATTGATACATGTTTCTTCCCAGTTTGTCTGGAAGCTCCACTGAACTCTGCCTACTATGGGTGATCTTGCTAGTATTTTAAATTCTATGACCATAACTTTTAGTATCACAGCAATATGCAAATTACCACAGTATGAAAAACAGATAGACAGGAAGTGCTAAAGATATTTAGAATAACTTTTTGCTAACTAAGGGAGCTCTGGATTCTAAACAAAGCCATAGAGTCCTGAAGCACATTGTGACTAGTAGTCAGAATGAGGCTATTTCTATAACACAAATAGGACAAATTGCTGTGTTAGAGGCAATTAGGCAATTTCCAGATCATGTAATCAATTCTTTCACCCAGAAAAACTGCTAGTATCACAACTTTTCTGGAGGTCTTAGAAGAACTGGTGAATCAGAGATTCTTCTTGAATATTCTTATTCCATTAGTTTCTAACATGGTAGTTACAGAGAGCCTCAAGATTTTATATAGAGATTTTATATTAATTTAGTTCAACAATGTCTGTATTAGCTTCCAAATAAAGGGGATTATATTATTGCAAACAGTAAGTATTAACCCGAGTTCAGAAGCTTATGTTGCAAATATTAATTGCAATGAAAAATATGCCATCTGCTTTCAGAACCTGAAGAAACCTGGCTAGCTTTCCTAAAAGGAGACTCAAGGATTGAACTATGACCCGCCCCTCCCCCCCAAAAAAATACATGTATGCAATAATAAATGGAAAACTTACATAATTAATCCTCATTAACAAATAATCCAAATTGATGTAAAAAAAGTTAAGGATGGAACGTGATACTCCTGATCCAATTTCAGTCCTGAGGAGACGTAAGGGAAGTTGTTGAGAGCATGGCAAATAATATTTATTATCTCACAATAAATAAAAAAGGAAGAAAGTAAACTGGAAAACATCAGTATCACCCAGAAAAAATTGTCAGGATTGTAGCGCATCCTTTTGGACTGAGTTGCCTGCACTAAAAAGGTTTTTGACACTGATGAAAACAAAGACACATTGAGATCTCCAGGAACATGGGGCTACAAATGCTGACGGAATGAAGACTTTCCTCCAGAACCAACAGAGAGAAAAGGACTTCCCCCGAGCGGGCACTGTGAATTTGCTCTCCTAGCCTCCTAAACTGTAAGATAATATGTTTCTTTTTGTTAAGGACACCACTTCAGGTATATCTATTACAGAAACATTGGATAACTAAGATGATTTCAACAAACTTGTTCCACATTTCTATATAGTAATCTTTCTATGGAAAACATTGTAAGCAGGACACAAAAATCTTTCCATTGGTGCAAGGCTTCTAGTAGCACAAACAATAGCAAGCCCTTACACATACAGAAAGATAATATTTGTAAAGAATGAATAATATGATCTGCTGAATGAAATGGCAAAGCAAGTAGAAGATAGTGTTCAGATGATTTGAAGACTCATGAACTTACATCTAGAGAGAAGTCTATGACATTTAAGTTTTGCTTTTGAAGAATACTAGAGAGGGATAATATTGAAGCAAAATTTCTATGTATCACAATAGAATATTGTCTGAGAAAAGTACTTTAAGGTGAGCCCAGTAGGATAGAAGGCAACAATAGACTCAAGCATGTGGATGATTATAAGGATGGTGCTAGAACAGGAACTGTTTTGTTCTGTTGTACATGATGAGATTGCCATGAGAAATTAAACTCTATGTCAACTAACAATTGCAGCAGAGACGATAGGATTTCATGGTATCATCATTGCACTCCAATCTTACAACTCAAACACTACTCCTTCAAATATTTCCTAATGTACTTACAAGTATTTGCCAGACTATCTTCACTGAAAGATTCACTTGAGTTAAGACATGACTGGTCAACTCTGGACTAATGTCTGAACTAGTGTTGCTGCCATACCAAGTGGAGAAAAGAATGGAGATTATTGGCTAGTTTCTGGTATGAAGACAACTGGGGAGGACTATTCCCCTCCTAGAATAAGATGTGACTGATTTAACCAATCACGGTGTATTCAATTTCTTCCTATGTGTCTAAAAGTTGGACAACAAATAAGAAAGACCAAAAAAGACTTGACGGCTTTTCATTGTGGGGTTGATTACTAGTGTTGCATATATCATGGATTACCTAAAGAACAAACATATCTACCTTGAACAAAATGCAAACATAGTGCTCTTTAGAGGCAAAGCTGATGTATCTCACTTTGGGCATATTTTCAGGAGGAATCAGTCCATAGAGAAAAACGTTATGCTCATCATGGAAAAGAAGAAGGTCAGTGAAAGAAAGGAATACTCTTAACAAGATAAATTGACAGAATGATAACCACAATGCGTTTGACCAGGATAAAGATCATAAGGATGGTGCAGGGCAGAGTGAGGTTTAGATTTGTAATTCATAGAGTCAGTATGATTTGTAACCAACTCAAAGGCACCTGAGAACAATGTAAGATCACAGTATCCCATTCTCACATGGTTCTAGGCTTGTGTTGTCATGGCATCCTCACTCTTCCTTGCTGGGTGGCCACAGCTTGAGCTCTTAGAGCAAGTCATCCTTAGTAAATAGGAATACACAGAATTCTAATTCTGCATCTTCTGTGACATT
The DNA here is from genome assembly GCF_000299155.1 of Elephantulus edwardii. NCBI lineage: Eukaryota > Metazoa > Chordata > Mammalia > Macroscelidea > Macroscelididae > Elephantulus > Elephantulus edwardii. The sequence goes on from NW_006399870.1 coordinate 8,925,859, forward strand.
GTTCCCTAATTTTCCCTTGGTAATATTATTATTAGCAATTACTAGTGTTCTTATTTAAAAATTTAAACTACTGTTACTAGAACAACAGTAGGTAATATTCATTGAATTGCCACTATATAAAAGAGATTTGACTATATGCTATATTATGAAATAATAAATGAATTCACATGGAGGTGTTATTAATATTATTATTACTATACAAAAGAAAACTAAAGCCAGCATAATTCAATAACTAGTTATCAGATCCTAAAGCCAAATTAAAGATATGAAAGATGAAATACGATCTGTAGATCACAGAACAGGGAATTCTAATTGTCACATTATTACAATATTCATTCATTTCATGTCAGTCTCAGAACTTTGTCCCCAGATTTTCCAAAGAGTCCAATGCTCTGATGGTTTTAATATTGGTTTCATACCTTTGGCCATTTTTAATACTTAAAAAATTCTAACAAATATTTCTAAAACTAATATTTTTCTAAAGTAACTAAATTTCTATCCCATTAGCATCTGGCTCTCACATTGAGTTGTTGCTGTTATTGTTAGATGCCGTCGAGGCGAATATGACTCAAAACTCCATGAACAAAAATCTGGACCCTGTTCTATCCTGTGCCATTTTCACACTTCCTGACACACAACAGCCCATTGCAGCAGTCACCATGTTAATCCACCTGGTTGAGGGTCTTCTTTTCTTACACCCTTCCCAACATTATGTCCCTCTGCAAGAAACAGCATCTCCTAGCAACATGTCCAAAGCATATAATGTGAAGCCTCCAAAGATCACTACAGCTGCACCTCCTCCAAGACTTATCTGTTCTTTCATTGAAGGATCACACTAATTTTCTTACTCTTTAGCTCCAGGTTCTTTGTCTGTGTATGTTTCCAGGCTTTCCAAAGTAAATACTGGTTAAAAAATCAGTCTGTTCGTTGGAGGCAAGGATTTTGAAGATATGTCTCATGTACTTTGGGCATGTCATTAGGAGAGACTAGACCTTGGAAAAGGACATCATACTTGGGAGGGGAGAGGGTCACCACAGCAGAGGAAGACCCTGGTTAAGATGGATTGACACAGTCACCCTCAGTAGAACTGCCCTAACACTTTGTGTTGCCTGATTGAGTAGTCTTTATCACATCTATTTAATCATTGTCTGTTTTCTTATCACATCTATTTATTCACTCTCTGTTTTCTTATCTATCTCACCCACTCAACCAGAAATTCTATTTCTTAACTGCACATTGGAAATACCTGAAGAACTTGGAAGCTTCTTATTTATTATTAAATGGTAGGCTCAAGTTTCTGAATTTTTTGAAAGCACTCCGGAGATTTTAATGCACAGCTGATATTAGGGGTCATTGCATTAAGTGGTGAGTTCTTCGAGTGCAAAAATTATTTGACATTGTATCTTTGATGAGTAAATGAAAGGTCACTAGGGAAACATTCTGCTTCTGATATAAGATCACTATTTGTTTGCTGTGGCTATTTTTGACAAAAGCGTTTGGCACTAATCTTGACAACAATACATATAATCCAGTTACAGTACTATTATTCCTCAGCATAGTTATTTGCTTTGTATTTAAGACTTTCTCAAAGCTAAGGTATGAGGTAGAGTTTTGTTGTTTTATTTTTGGTTTTGATTTTTTTTTTTTTTTAGAAAACTATGTCTTGTTAATTTTCACATTTCCAGAACCAAAACTGAAATATAACCTGTAAAATGTCTCTCAAGCTTGTCTTTAGGTCCATGCCAGATCCTTCCCACTTCCTTTACCCCTCCTATCACCCACCAAACTGTGCAACCCTGTGGTTTTGCACCTACCCGTCCTCACCCCTCTGCTGCCACCCCTTCCTAACTTGGGTACCCATACGTATTCTACTAATTATCTTTCTATACCAAAAAATTTGGGTAATGATGGGCAAGGTACAATGATGATTGATTTTATAAAACACAATCCATGACAATGATTTTATGAAATGCAATATGAGTGAAGAATAGTGTATATGGACTCTGTAAGCAAATCAATACAAAATTTTTTAAATTATAAAAAGAGGGGGAAAAAGATGAGTACCCTCCACCAGTACCATTTACAGCCTCTGGAAACCCACTGGATGGTCAGCTATGAGTCTGTTCCGAAGTGGCAACAAATGAATTGAGTTGAATTGACTTATCTAATAAACTCTATAATCTTGAAAAATAAAGAAAACAAAAAACCCCTTGTATTTACTTCATTTTCTTGGTAATAAAATACATAATCTTTTTAATTAATTAACTAATTAATTTATCAATCAATTTATTTGTCATTAGCCCCAACTGGGCTTTATACTGCTGCTTAGTATTGTTATTATATTTCACTTATCCTTCAATTTCCCAATACAATAATTTTACACCTACTTTACCCTCCATACTTCTCCAATCACCTCTTCACATATGGAACATCTTCCACTAAGAAAATTCAGGCTATTCTGGAGAGCACTTTCATAATTTCACATTTCTCTTCATTCTCTTGTCAGTATACCCACCGCATATATCTCAACAGATTGCTCTATTATCCCATTTCTTGTATTCCTACATGCTGTTATTTTTTCCAAAAATATTGTTGTCCACCGATTTTGAAAAAAAATACTTTTTAAAAAGCAGACAGACACAGGACCTCAACAAGAAAAAGGTAAACAATCCAATCACAGAATGGGCACAGAATATAAACACCTCGCCAAAGAGGACATTTAGATGACAAATGTGTTTACATGAAGAAATACTAAAAATTTTTAGCTATTACACAGATGCAAATAAAAACAGCTATGAGATATAATCTCACCCCAGAAACAACAAAAAGTTCAATAGTGCAACAAGCACAAAATGCTGACAAAGTTGTGGAGAGATTGGAACTCTCATTCTCTGCTGGTAAGAATGTAAGATGGTACAACTACTACAGAAGGTGACCTATGCTTTCTCAGAAAGTTGGAAATAGAAATGCCACATGACCCAGAAACTCCACTACTAGGAATATAACCTAAAGAAATCAGAGCCACAGTGGAAATGTATACATGCACACCCATGTTTATAGCTGCATTATTCACAATAGTCAAGAGATGGAAGCAATCCAAGTTCTAATAAATGAATGGATAGACAAACTATTGTGCATCCGCATAATAGAATAATACACAGCATTTAAGTAATAAAACATTACACAACATGGGTGAGCCTTGAGGACATTATGCTAAGTGAAATGTCTCAGTCACAAAAGGATAAATATTTCAAAACACCACTGTTATAAAATAGAACATGGAGGGGAAAGAGTAGATGATAATGAACAATGTGTTAGAACAGATGAGATGAAAATATATTTGAAAGGAATCTATGATTAAGCATTATATGTATGAGAATAATCTGGCACATTTCAGGGTAGGCTAGGGGAGGGGGAGTGAAGTTGGGTAAAATGTGTTCCAATGAATAATTGTTTAAAAAAATTAAACCTGTATTGTACAGATGACACATAGTGAAGAGCAAGTGAACGTCTTACTGAAAAAGATCAGCTACTATTATAGCCTTTAATATTGGTTACATATTAACTTCAAGAAAGCAAAAATTCTCATGACTGGCAACATCTTGAAAGCAGGAGAAAAGATTAAACATGTTGAGGACTTCATTTTACTTGACTGTATAGTCAACGTTCATGGTAGCAGCAGTCAAGAAAGCAAAAGACACGTAGTTTTGAGTAAATCTGTTGACACAGAACTCTTTGAAGTGCTAGAAAGAAAGGATGTAAGTTTAAAGATTAAGGTGAGCATGATCCAAGGCAAGGTATTTGGCATTGCTTCATATGTATATTAAAGTTAGATAATGATAAAGGATGATGAAGACGGCGAAGGATGTTGAATATACCATGGATTGCCGAAAGAACACATAAGTCTGTCTTGGAGAAAGTTCAACCGGAGTTCTCCTCTGAGGAAAGAATGGCGAAATTTCATCTCATATACATTGGACATGTCATAAGGAAGAGTCAGTCCTTGGGAAAAAAAGGCATCATGATGGAAAAAGTAGAAGATTAGTGAAAGGGTGGAAGGTCCTTTTTTTGACATAGGGACTTGATAGTAGGCGTGAGCATGATGGAGGTAGAATAGCTCATGATAGGGCACAGTTTTCATGTTTTTCATAGAATTGATGGGAGTCATTGTCAAGTTGATGTCACATAAAAAAAAGATGGGTCACATCGAGATGGTACAGACTGAGAAACTATAGAGCAATTAAAACTAGCTTTGAATCCCAAATAAAATAAATTACTCATCATATTTGGTTTTAGGTAGGAGATTCAAGGCTTCCCACAGGCCCTCAGAAGAAAATTCTTACAATCAGCTTTTCAAGACTCAGATGTTTGAAATGTCAGGGAATCACAGCATTATTGTGATGCATATGAGGTCATCATGAGTTACCTTTGTATCAAGGGTTTTTTTTTTATAAATTTAGTTAATTATCACTTTTGTGACTCTATATTTGTCAGTTTATCTACTTGTTTACCATATGATTATCTCCATTTAAAAAAAAAGACAGAAAAACCTTTACTTCTAATAATCATGTTCTTTTGGAAATTAAGAAACAAAACAAGCAAAGAAACAAAACAGACACTCTGAAAACTGATTTATGACATTGTCTCCTATTTACCTCAAATCCTCCCTAAAACCACCTTCAATCAGGCTTCTGTTTTCAACATTTTATTGGAAATGCTCTCAGTTTTTCCACTGTTGTTTTTGTTGCAGTCATTCTAGTTTCAAATTTATCTATCAGTTCTCCTTCTCTCCTCCTTAGTCACTGTCCAACTCTTTGATGCATAACAAGTGATAGCAAAGACCTCGGCCTGTATCAAATGTACCTTAGTCTCCAGAGAGACACCATTGTTCTTCAGTACTTTGGAGAGGTCCCAAACAGCAGACTTTCCCATGGCAATACATCTTTTAATTTCCTGGCTACTGGTGCCGAGAGTGTTGAGTGTGGAGCCAAGAAAACTAAAGCTGTGAACAATCTCAATCTCTTCATCATCCATCCTGATGCTGCCAATTGGCCCAGTGGTGAGAATCTGTCTTCTTGACATTGAGCCTCAACCCATGCTGGAGTTCTTGAAATAAGTAACCACTCACCTGGCTTGGTATACCTTCTTTACAAAGTTTCAAAGATGTTACACTTTTGATTTTTCTCAGACTTCAGTAATTTTTCTCTTACTTTACTGAGTCCTCATTTTGTCCACTTACCTCTCAGTATTGTTATTGTTAATTGCCTTCAAATCCAGCACAACTCATAATGACCTTATGAGCAAAAGGCCTGAATCTCCTCTACAACCATCAACATATATCTAATTTCATAGAGTTGAAGTGGATGTCACTCCTGCTTTCAAATGTGTCATAATATGTTATTGTTGTTATGTGCCATTGAGTCACCTGTGATACACAGCAACCCTGTGTACAGCAGCTCTGAGACTTTGCTGTACTGAGGCAATCTCACTAATTCTGACACACCAAACCCCATTGCCACAGTCACTGTATCAATCCATCTCATCCGGGGTCTTTCTTTCTTGCACTGTCAGTCCATCCTTCCGAGCATGATGTCCTTCTCTAAGGACTGATCTCTCCTGGTCACGTACCTAAAGTAAATACTCAATATGTCAATATTTATGCAATCCATTTCTTTCTTAATAATGTCCAATTTTCGTACATTCATGTACCAATTTTTACATTCCATGTACCAATTGTTAATTTCTTCTTACAACTGTTTTCCTCCTTTATGTTTCCAAATTTGAGGGCTCAACTTTAGCTGCCATATCTGTAAGTCTACTAAGTGTGCTCTGCTGTACATGAGGTTTTCAAAGGCCAGTTATATTTGAAAAGTGTATGACCAATCCTTCTTCCTAGTCTGTCTTAATTTGGATGTTCACTGTTATAAGAATATCTGACAGACAAGTATTTTTACCTATCAGGTGATAGACAATTCCCTTGTGGAAATAACCAATGCATTCACTTCCCATCCATCCCATGCACTTGTGACTTGTCTCTACCCTTTTGCTGTTACCTCCCCATTCCTTGCACACTTGGCTACCTGGTCAAATCCTACCTTCCCCAGGCACCACTCAATATGATTACCAGTCACTTCTGTGATGTCTTGCACTACACACTGTTACCATTTTCTCACGCTGTTATCCATCTCTTGTTTAGGAGGATGTAAGTCCAAATCCCATGTAACAACTTCAGAGAAAGATTTTTGCTTGAGGCTCTACTGAGGGAAGATCCTGGTCATAGAGCTTCTGCAAAATTCTGTGACTTACTGTCTCAGTTTACATTGCTGACACAATGTGATAATTCCAAGGTACAGACTGTTCTATATCTCATACTGTGGTGGCATTTGTTTGGCACAATCAATCTGAACTACTTTATTCTGCACCACCCCATCATCATTGGCACATTTTATTTGATTGTCACAGATTCTGTATCAATCCATCTTGTAATAGACACATTAAATTTGTTGCTGTTTTTATGTGCCGTTGAGTTGCCTGCGACTCATAGTGACCCTATGTACAGCAACCCTAAAACCTGCTCTATCCTATGCCAACCTTATTGTCCATGACACATCTACCCAATTACCCCAGTTACTGAATCAATCTATCTCATCAAGCATTTTCCTCACTTGCACTTTCCCTCCACTATCCTAAGCATGACATCCCTCTCCAAGGACTGGTCCTTCCTTGCAACATGTCCAAAGTATGTCAGAAGAAGCTTCAGAATCCTTGCTTCCAAGAAGCAGCCTGATCTCACTCTCTCTAGGATGAACTTGTCTGTTCTACTAGCAGTCCATGGTATATTCAATACTCTTCTATACTTGCACCAGGAGGCAGTCGTCAGAAAAGAACAAGAAAACACTGAATGGTTTAAAATTGGGATGGGTGTATGCCAGAGAAGTATCTTATTCCATACCTTTTCAATCTATATGCAGAACAGATTATCTGTGAGGCTGGGCTCTATGAGGAAAAATGTGGAATCAGGTTTGGGGGAAGACTCATCAACATTCTGCGTTATGCAGATGACACAACCCTGCTTGCTGAAACTGAAGAGGACCTGAAGCGCTTGCTGCAGAAAGTTAAAGACTGTAGCCTTCAATATAGATTGAAGTTCAACATCAAGAAAACAAAGATTCTTACCACTGGGCTCATTGGTAGCATCATGATAAGTAGTGAAGAAACTGAGATTACTAACATCTTTAGTTTGCTTGACTCCACAATCAATATTCTTGGTACCAGCAGCCAGGAAATCAAAAGATGAATTGCATTCGGAAAGTCTGCTTTCAGAGACCTCTCCAAAGTACTGAAGAGAAATGATGTCAGTAAGAAGACTAAGGTATGCCTGATCCAGATCATAGTCTTTGCAATTACTTGCTATGCATCAGAAAGCTGGATAATGACTAGGGATGATAGAAGGAGAATTGATGCCTTTGGACTGTGGTGCTAGAGAAGAGTATTGTATACATTAAATTTAGCATCTTTTTTCAAAAAGAATTCCTAATCTTACACTCCCAAACAACAATCTATGCTCAAAAAAATGACTAGTCTAGCCTTCTAGTTTTCTAGGCCATTTGTCCCGTAGGAATACTTATCTCCTACAAATTCACTTCATCTGAAAACTATGTTCCTTACCTTGGACATATATGCAGAACTTGATAACTTCTTGATGGGTAAGACCTTACATTTTACCCTGGGTCATATATTTATAGTTGCTCCTTCACTGGTAGATTTCTTTCCTATCATTTCAGACATTTGTGATTCTCAGATAATGCATCTAATATCTAGAGGCTCATGTGTTGCTATGAGTTTAATGAGTTTCAACAGGGCTTCCAGATTAACATAAACTATGAAAAATGAAGTGGAATTTTTTTCCCCTGAAAATCAGCCAATGAAAATACTATGTATCTCAACAATCTGATTCACAGTCAATCATAAAGATGGTCCATAATCAGGTAACATTTTGTGGATTCCACAAATTAACAATAACATCACCTCCATTCAAGTCTAAGGAAATGTTGGTAACCAGTGATAAAGAGTTGCACTACCAATGCAAAGGTATGTGGTTCAATTCCACCAGATAAGATATCTCGTCCACGGCAGTAGATGGTATACCAATTGACATATTTCAGCTAACAGATTCTGCCCTGTACATGCTCACTAAGTTGTGCCAGGAAAGCTGGAGAATAACCACTTGGCCAACTGACTGAAAGAGATTTATATGTGTTCCCATCCCAAAGAAGGGTCACCGAACAGAGTGTGGAAAAAATAGAACAATATCATTGATTTTACATGCAAGCAAGATTCTACTGAAGATTATCCAAATATGACTGAAACAGCACATCAGCAGAGAACTGCCAGAAGTCCAGGTTGGGTTTAGAAGGGGTCATGGTACTAGGGATATTGTCGCTAATGTTACATGGATCTTAGCTGAAA
>NW_006399870.1:8935017-8943265 GCF_000299155.1 Elephantulus edwardii
TTGCTATCACTTGTTATGCATCAGAGAGTTGGACAATGACTAAGGAGGATAGAAGGAGAATTGATGCCTTTGAGCTATGGTGCTGGAGAAGAATATTGAGGGTACCATGGACTGCTAGGAAAACAAACAAATTAATCCTAGAAAGGGTTAAACTGGGCAGCTCCTTGGAGGCAAGGATTCTGAGGCTTCCTGTAGCATATTTTGGACATGTTGTAAGGAGGGACAGGTCCTTGGAGAGGGACATCATGCTTGGGAGGGTGGATGGACAGCACAGGAGGGGAAGGCCCTCTATGAGGTGGATTGATTCAGTGACTAGAGCAATCGTGATTGGAGTGTCAGAGACAGTGTAATTAGAGCAAAGTTTAGGGCTGTTGTACATAGGGTCGCTATGAGCCACAAGTGACTTGACAGCACATAACAACAACAATAACTTGCTGAAAGATAAGCTATGAGTCAGCTGTGACTCAATGGCACATAACAACAATAACCATCCAAACCTTGTCTTAACATAGAATCTAAATGAACCATTATTACCAAACACAGTGAGCTTTTGTGACGTAGGTTTTAGGGAGTAGTGTTGCTAATCCAAAGGCAGTACCTGTGTGGGAACTCGAATCCACCAACAGCTCTCCAGGATAGAAATGGTTAATCACTTTTCCAGTGATTTACAGTCTCATAAGTACACTGGAGAGTTGGATATGAGATGATTTCCACACAGTGGCAATGAACTTGGGTTTGAGCTACTAAAATTATAAAGCAAAATAAAACAAAAATCTTCACTCCTCCAAAAAAATAAATCACAAAAACTACATTGCCATCAAGTAGCAACTGACTCACAGTTGACCTTTCAGTGAGTTTTCAGAGGCTGCAAATCAGAAGAAAGGATAATGCCCACAAGCTATTCAATATAAGCTAAATTCTGCTATTTTTCTATATAAAGTTTTCAATGCCTACCAATTTCCCTCATAGTGGCATACTTAGTGATTTCTATGTTTCTGCTTATCTAGTGTCCTGTTAATCTTTCTGACCTTCCATAATCTCCCCTAGCTCACTAAGTTTTCCACAGACTGACAATCATGTTGTTCCTTGACCATTCCCAGCATGCTCCTGTGGCTTCTGCACTGGCTAATAACTCACCTACACTATTCTCCCTGATGCCCTTCTTTGTCGCTTCCAAGAAATTAATCTAATGCCATCTTACAAATTATGCCTATCCTGTACAACCTGTTAAAATTACAGCTTGATCCACTTTGAAACACCCAATTACTTACCTCTTTTCTCTTTGAGAGTTTGGTTTTTTTAAATGGCCTTAGTCCTTATCCTCTTATAATATACAACATGATTTACTTATTATGCTTCCTATTTCTTGTCTTTCTATGCTTACCTTCTAAAAATGAAAGCTAAGAAAGGCAAAAATTCAGAGGTATTGTTTTGTTCATGTTGTTGTTATGTGCCATCGAGTTGCCTGTGACTCATAGCGAACCTGTGTACAATAGCGCTGAATCGTGCCCTGTCCTGAGTCTGATTGACTCTGACACACCAACCCCCATTACACCAGTTACTATATCAGTCCATCTCATCCGGGGTCTTTCTCTCCTGAGCTGTCCCTCCACCCTTTCTAGCATGATGCCCTTCTCCAAGGACTGGTCTCTCTTGGCCACATACTTACAGTATATTTTGTTCATGATTGTACATAAAACATTCATAAGAATGTCTTCTACGTAGTAAGTTCTCTGTACATATTTACTGAATAAATGTGTCAATAATGAATCTTGCAAAATAAAGTTTTTGAAAGTCAGCAAATCTTTGTAATAATCTGTTAAGTTTCAGTATTTTCTATTGTGTCAATTTGTATGTATACACAACAAAAGAAAAAATATGTATACTTAACATCATCCTATGGTTTAACTTCCTTTTTACCATTCTTTATTTTCATGTTGAACACTTTCATATTGATTAATGTGCAGAAAATGACGCTCAGGAGGATTTAGTGATTTGTGACACTCTTATATTGCAGACTCAGAGTTTGACCCCAGGGTTTTTCTAGTTCAAAGCCATCACTCTGGTTATGCCCTTATTTTTGTTTTCAAAAGTCACAGCACACAAAGGAGGCCAGACACTATATATTTTTTTCCCCTTCCTACAAATTCTGCATATAGTTAATATGTCATAGCTACATCTTCAGTATTTTTGGCACTCTGACAGATTTCAGCACAGGCAATACCTTGAATTTCAGACTAGCTGCTCACTGAGCATACCCAAGGCCTCAGCATGCATTTACTGCCCTCCCACTGTAGCAGCTACAGGAACCAGCTCATCATTCCCATTCCCCGGTGTAAAAATAAATAAATAACTTTGGGGGGGGGGGTAAATTCAATCTCCATTTGGAGGCACTAAATCCCTCTCCTTTCCAGATGGCTGGGAGATTTCTCCCAGGTGGTAAATATATTATTAAGAACTCATTTCACCGTGAAATTGACTATTCAAAACACAGACAGAAGTTAATATATTAGGACAACCTGTCTGAAAATGCGTTTTAGAGAAAATTTATTTTTGTTTAATATGAAACTTGGTATTATACATGACCTCTTTCAAGCTCGGGCAGTGAAAGTCAGCTCCAGTTAGAACATGTGTCCCACCGTCAAGGAGTGCTGCCACCAATTGTCATCGTTCACGGTCTAGAGTTGTGATTAATCTTATTATGGAATCTTACATTATGGAAGTTAATGATAATGGGATTCATAGAGCAATATGTGTAGTACTTCTTACACAGCAAATTCTCCATCCAGGATCTGGGGACTGTTTAAGCATTCTTAACTGGACTTGTTTTAGGATAACTGAAATGGTAATGCAAGACCATCTGGACAAAACTGGTAAAGGAACTATTATTTCCAAAGGGTCATCTTCAGTTTTCCTGGCTGTGCCCAGTTACTGTTTCTGTAATATTGGAAACTATGTCACCTGTATTTCAAATACCAGTAAGGTCATCCAGAGTACATGTTTCATTTCATTAATTTTGTTAGTGAAAACCTTATAGATAACAATAGAATATTGTCTGATACAGTGCCAAAATATTAATCCCTTAAGTTTGAAAGTACTCAGAATATGGCTGGAGAAGAGCTGTCTGTGCAAAGTAAGGGTGGACTTAATGGCATGGAAGGGCTGAAGCTTTCAGTACCCTCATTTGCAGATGTGAGATGTCTCAACATGAGAAAAAAAAATATCAACCTGAAAACAAAATTTCAAAAAAACCCCAATAACTACATATGTGTAGCCACAAATATCCATTAACAATCAGAACATGGAAAAGATTATGCATTGATCTAGGAAAATTAGAGGTAGTCAATAGTGAAGTGGAAGTCAGGGAGATAAAAATACTAGGTATTAATGACATGAAATGGACTAGTAGTATTGACTATTTTGAATTGGACAATCTTGTTGTCTACTACGTCAGTAATGACAATTCAAAATGGAGTAGTTTGTGCATTAATTATCAAAAAGAATATTCTTTTTAATTTTTATTTTATTATTTGTGTGTGTACTGCAAAAATAATATTTTAAGATCAATTTAAAAGTATAATGCTATCAGAAATAGGATAATATCTATACACATAGAAGGAAGAACAATTAGTACTAGTAATCAAATTACTAAATTATGCAGTCGGAGATTGATCTAATATGTATCCAAGATGCACTGGTAATAACTAGTAACTGGAATATGAAAGTTAGACATGAAAGATCAGTAACTGGAATATACAGCTTAAATGATAGAAATGATGAAGGAGATTGCATGATAAAATTTTTTCATTGTATATATTTTTTATTCAACAAAATAAATAGTGACCAGACATGTAATATTTAATATTGTGTATTAAGTATCATATGTATAGTCACTCTTTCTATTGTTAAAAGTAAGGAGGACTTGAAGCACTTGTTACAGAAGATCAAAGAATGAAGCCTTCAATATGAATTGAATCTATCTCAATGTCAAGAAAAGAAAGATTCTTGCTTCTGTACCTGTAGGCAACATCATGATAGATGGAGAAAAGATTGAAACTGTCAACAACTTCATCTTACTTGATTCCACAGTTAATACCCTTGGTACCAGCAATCAAGAAATAAGGAGATGCATTCCACTAGGAAAGTCTGCAGTTAGGGACCTCTCCAAATTATTGAGGAGTAATGATGTTAATTTAAGGACTAAGGTGTGTCTGATTCAGGCCATGATCTTTCAAATCAGTTGCATCTGAAAGCTGGGTAATAAATAGTGATTACCAATGAAGAACTTATGCCTTTGAGCTGTGATGTTAGAGAAGAGCTCTAAATATGGACTGCCAAATGAACAAGTAACTCTATTGGAGATGTTACTGCTAGAGTGCTCTTTGGAGGCAAGGATGATGAGGCTTCACCCTACATACTTTGGGCATGTTGACAGGAGGAGCTGAGCTATTCCTTGGAGAAGGACATGATGCTTGGAAGGGTGGAAGGCTGACAAATGAGAGTAAGACCCTTCACCAGGTGGATTGACATGGTGATTGCCACAATGGGCTCTAGTGTTTCAGAAGGTGTGAAAATGGCACAGGATATGACAGGGTTCAGCTCTGTTGTTCATAGGGTCACTATGAGTCATATTCAACTCAATGGCACCTAAAACTAACAACATATGTATGAATCATACTTTATAAAATGCCCAGAAATGAAATAGACTGCATCTGCATAAAGAGATGATGTTGTTATTAGAAACTTAATATAACCAGTCAAAACAAGACCAAGGGCTTACTGCAAAACAGAACACTGATTACTCATAGACAAGTTCAAGTTGAAGGTAAAGAAAACTAATTCTAGTCTATGAGAGAAAAAGTATGACAATGAGTATATCCCACTTAAATGTAGATTTTGTCTCAAGAATAGATTGGAAGCATTGAAAACTAATGAATGCAGATCAAACACATTGTGGGATGACATCACACTTGAAGAATATATTTTTTTTTAAAAGTCATTTAAATGGCAAAGAAGAAAATAAAACCAAAATGGGTATCAGAACAGACTGATTCTTGCTCTTGAATATAGAAAAGATAGAATAAAAAGGGGACATAATTAAGAGCTCAACAGATAATCTCAAAAGAAAGCTCAATAAATCAAAGTAAAATTTTGTCTGAAATATGCAAAAAGGGGGAAAAGAAAACTGAAAAATAATAATGTGCTCAGCATTTCTCAAGTTGAAGAAAAGAAGTCAAGCCTACTACAGCAATACTGAGATTCTATAGGCAAAAATTTGCATGACACAGGAAGCATGAGGAAAATGGAAAAATACATAGAGTCACTACACCAAGCAGAATTGTTTGACAACAATAAAGGATTTCAAGATTTTTCATATGATAAAGAATCAATGATACAGAAGGAAGATATTCAAGCTGCTCTGAAAGTGTTCGTGAAAAGGGAGGTTGCAAGAATTGATGGAGACAATGCTGGAAGCATTCATTCTTCTATGCCAAGAAATTTGGAACTCAACTACTTGCCTACCAACTGGAAGAAATCTGTAAGAAAGGTAAGGAGATTATCAAATAATAGTATTCCACCAAGTAAAGGCTATGTGAAAGTAACAAAAAAGAAATTACAGCAGTAGAATAACAGAGAGCTATCATAAATTCAAGGCAGATTCAGAAAAGGGCTTAGAATAATTCAACACTAATGTTGGATAAGCCTATGTTGAAAGCAAAGAATGTCAGAAGGACACTTACCTGTATTTTACTGCTGATGTAAAGACTTTTGAAAAATTATATGTAGCATTGAAAAGAATGGTAATCCTAGAACACTTAATTATGCTCATTAAGAATCTGTTTACAGAACAAAAAGGTAGCAATGCAAACAGAACAAGGTGATAGTGCATAGTGTAAAATTGGGAAAAGTATGTGTAAGAATTATTTCTTTTCAATATATTATTCCATCTGTAGGCTGAGTAAATAATCCGAGAAGCTGGACTATCCTAAAAACTCAACATCAGACCTGAAGGAAGATTCATTATAACCTGATATGCAGCTGAAACAACCTTACTTGTTGAAAGTAAGGAAGTGCAAAAGCACTTACTGATGAAGATCAAATGATAGCCTTCCATGTGGAAGGATGAACGAAAAAGCTAACTTTTCTGTAAGCTTTTATTAAAATGACATAAAAAAAGCAAAAAATACTTTCAACTAGACTCACAATAAACAACATCATGACATATAGAGATATGATTTAATTATTAAAAAAATAATTTTACTTGGATCCATAATCAACACCCATGGAAGCAGTAGCCAATAAATAATCAAACAATATATTGCAGTGGAAAAATATGCTGCAAAATATCCTTAATGTGTCAAAAAGTAAATACATCACCTTGAGGATTAAGTTATGCCCAACCCAAGCTACACTATTTTTCATTTACCTTCATTGTATGTGAAAATAGGACAGTAAGTAAGATAAACAAAAATAAAGAACTTGAGTTATGATGTTGTATAAGAATCCTGAATGGATATCATGGACTGTCAGAACAACAAACACCTCTGTCTTGGGATAAATCCAATCAGAATCCTGAGAAACAAAGGCGATGAGACTGGATTGCCTCGTTGTCATGAGAGAACCAGTAATCCTTAGTATAAGTAGAAGGTCAGCATAAAAGATGAAGACCTTCAATGAAATGATTGACACAGTCACTGAAACAACACACTGCAACAGTGATGGTGGTGGAGACAGTGCAGGACTAGGACTGTTGCTCACAGGGTCACTACCACACCCAAATCCAAAAACCTGGCAAGTGGACTAGGTTGACTCAATAGCCCTTAACCACAACAACATGGGTAATCTATTTCATAATTGGAAAGTCATATTACAGGCTAAACAGAAAAATAGAAATAAAAATTAAGTCAATAATGCTGAGTGAAATAACTCAGTCCCTTAAGGATAAATATTGTATAAGACCATTATTATACAATGAGTATAAGGATACAAGAGGGTTTGGGGAGGCTAAAAGCAGAGGAATGTGGATGTATAGGGGGAAGAGGGGATTAATAATTAGGTTGTACAATTTGATGGGTGGGAGATGAGGGAAACTGAAAGAATTTGTTCGAATGTGTATTAGTATTTTATAAATAAACTAAAGAAAAGAAAAAAGTAAACTTGGGAGGGAGAGGTGATAAAATGTGCAACAATGAATGAATGAAAAATCTAACTTTTCTGTAAGCTTTTGTTAAAATGACAATGACAACAAAAAATCTTTGTTTTTAAAAAGAACTCAAGTCATTAGTAATCTCCCAAAATTGAAGTAATCTAGATTTTACTATTTTACTCTTCTTCCACAATTAAATCTCTTTCTTAGATTTAAAAGACAGTCACTTAAGAAAGTAAAACTCAGCTTATTTAATAATAATAACAGTGTTCTAGGATTCATACAATACATTAGAAAAATAGAATTGAGTCAGTGATAGTGTGGAAACTACAGAACAATATCATTGATTTCACACACAAACAAGATTCTACTGAAGATTATCCAAAAGTAACTGGAACAGAACATCAGCTGAGAACTGCCAGAAGTCTATGCTGGGTTTAGAAGGGGTCCTGGTACTAGGGATATTGTAGCTAATGTTAGATGAATCTTAGCTGAAAGCAGGGAATATCAGAGGAATGTCTATCTGTGTTTCATTGATTTTGCAAAGGCATTTGACTGTGTGGATCATAACAAACTGAGGCTGACTCTGAGAAGAATAGGAATCCCAGAACATTTGATCGTGCTAATGCGAAACCTATACTTAGACCAAGAGGCAGTCGTCAGAACAGAGCAAGGAAACACTGCATGGTTCAAAATTGGAAAGTGCATACGCCAGGGATTTGTGCTGTCTCCCATACCTTTTCAACCTGTATGCGGAACAGATTATCCGAGAGGCTGAGCTCTATGAGGAGAAGTGTGGTGTCAGGATTGGTGGAAGATATATCAACAATCTACATTATGCAGATAACACAACCCTGCTTGCTGAAACTGAGAAGGATGTGAAGCGCTTGCTGCAGAAGATCAAGGACTGTAACCTTCAATAAGATTTGAGGCTGAATATCAAGAAGACAAAGATCCTCACCACTGGACCAATTGCAAGCATCAGGATGGACGATGGAAGAGCTTTAGACTGTTCATAGCTTTAGTTTGCTTGGCTCCACAGTCAACACTCTTGGCACCAACAGCCAGGAAATTAAAAGATGTATTTTGATGGGAAAGTCT
>NW_006399870.1:8948975-8957849 GCF_000299155.1 Elephantulus edwardii
GAGGAATTTAAAGAAATAACATATGAGCAAGAGCCTATGGTGATGAAGGAAGAAGTTCAAGCTGCTTTGAAGGAAATAGCAAAAAATAAGGCCCCAGGA
Organism: Elephantulus edwardii; assembly: GCF_000299155.1. Lineage (NCBI taxonomy): Eukaryota > Metazoa > Chordata > Mammalia > Macroscelidea > Macroscelididae > Elephantulus > Elephantulus edwardii. The sequence goes on from NW_006399870.1 coordinate 8,949,075, forward strand.
GTAGATGGAATAAATGATTACACACTGAAATATTACCATTTGAAGAAACAGAAGATTGCTGGTGCTTAGATGTCTGTCATGGTCCTTCTCAGTCTTCATCATCCAAAGTTAATCTCGCTCTCAACTTTTATCTGTAGGTCAGCTTTGCTCTTTCTGCTGCACTTTGTATGAAAGAGTCACTCAGATGTAGTCTGTATCTAGCTTTTTTTACTTCATATTACACCCATGATGTTCATCTGTGTTGTGTGTGATTCATCAGTATGGTTGTTTTCTAGTATTCCGTTTGAGTTCTGGGGTTATAATCAGTAGGGAAATGTGCTGCTTACCCAAAGGTCATTCTTTTTTCAGATTATTGGGAAGGCACATGCAAAACTGTCCATTCAAAAATGACTATCATGTGCTAAGTGTCCAAAGTGAGATAATGTAATGAATGTACAAAAATCTGAATGCCTAATTCTCCAGAAAAAGATATTTTAAATGATGATCATGACAGGTTCCCAAAAGGACAGAATTGTAAATTTTGTTCAGACTTCAAGAGAAAGGTATTCAGGAGATAGAGAAATAAGGTACGGCTCCTTCACTTCTCTAGACAGTGAGAATGACACTTAGGAAAACATTTGCTTCTCTAATGTTTGAATGCCTAATGAATGCACCCAAAAATATACAGTATGTTTTGGGGAGTTGTCAATTTTATCTCATTAGTGGTTCATAGGGAGTTGGAGTAGTAATTCAGAAGCCACGGCTCTCTGGAAGTTTGAGTCTATCAGCAGCTCTAAGGGAGGATGATTTACATCCTGGGAAACTGACTTCAGAGTCTACTATGTGTGTCCCTACAAAACAGGAGTGATAAATGATATTCAAAGACGAAACCTAGACTAAGCTCTCCATTTGGCTCTTGGAGTGGAAATAAATAGTGCAGTAGGAAGATGATCTGAGATCTTTTTGATGCATTTTATATTTATGTTAGGGGTGGCCCAGTGGCCAGAAGCTGTGCTGCAATCCCAAAGGCATGTGGTTTCCACCAATTGCTCCAGAGGAGAAAGATAGGCAGTCTCCTCTCATATGATTACTGCCACTTAAAACACACCAAAGGGTCAGCTATGGGTCGGTTTTGACTAGAAAGTACACAACAACAACAATCTATACTGGGATGAATAATGTGAGATAGTTGTAAACAATTTTCAAAAGCATTTGTACCAGTTTAAATTTCCACAGAAATTCATGTGTCCTAATTGTTCTGAATCCTTGCCAGTTCTTAGTTTTGTCGATATTTTTTTTCTTTTCATCATTCTGAGGCATATACAATATAAAGTTGAAGAACAGTCACCATGACTCAGAACTGACTGAGCAGCAGTGGGTTTTAGTATAAATTTCTCTCTATATAAGAGAACAGGCTTAGATTTCTACCAATGCATCTCAGCCATTACCTATCTGTAAGCAGAGGCTTGTACGTTATTATAATTAATTGTAAAAGTCAAGCAGTGAAAATATTATGGATCATAATGGTCATATCTATCCCTAATCAAGGAAATAATGTAGCATGAGGCATCAGTTTGTTCTTATGTTCATCAGGGTGCTATGAATTTGAGGTCTACTTGACAGCAGCTAACAATAATAAAAGAGTATTAGTACATGAGCTCTGAGCCTCTCTATTTTAACCTGTAAACAGCAGTGAAATAATTTGAAATAAAGCATGAGTTAATGGAGAACAGATGACATTAAGTAAAGATAAGATGGGAAAAAGTTATTAAAAATATAACATAATATATAAAAATGCTTTCCCTGCCTGCACTCCACCCTATGGGACACTGATTTCCTAGATCATAATTCAATCCCAAGTAGTAAGGGAGAGGATGATAGTGCTGTTAGGAACCTTCAAGTGCACATTGAGTCATAGCTTCCCTATTAAGAACAAATTAAAATCCTGCTCCATCATCCTCACAATCTTCACTGTGTTCAAGCCCGTTGTTGGAGTCACTTTGTCAATATGTCTTGTGGAGGGTCTTTTTCAGGGACCTTCTACTTTTCTCAGCATGATGTTTTTTTAAGAAGGACTCGCACTTTCTAGCAACATGCCCATAATATATAAGACACTGTTCCACTGTGCTTGCCTCCAAGAAGTATCCTGCTTCCATTTTTTCCAAGACATATTTATTTATTCTTAGAAATCTGTGGTATATTCAATATTCTTGGTCAAAGCCTCAATTCAAAAAGCATTAATTCTTCTTTGGTCTCCTTTATTAATTTTCCAACTTTCAAAAGCATATGAAGCAAAGAACTTTAGCTTGAACAGACACACCTTCATTTTTAAATTGATATCTCTATTATTTTAGCAATTAAAAAAGATCCTTTACAGTAGTTTTGCCCAGTGAAATCTACCTTTTTTATTTTTTGACGATTGTTGCCATGAATGTTGATTATGGATCTAAGTCTTATCTTCATTTATCATTTGACTTCCTAATGGTGCAGTTGTGAAGACTTGTTTTCTTGATATTGAGGTGTAATCCATAATGAAGACTGTAGGATTTTTTTTTTCTTTTTAGTAAGTGCTTAAAATCTTTTTCACTTTCAGCAGGCAGGGTTGTGTAATCTGCATAATGAAGGCTGTTAATGAGCCATCCTCAAATCCTGATGTCACATTCTTCTTGAAAAGGTGATCTAACAGAAAGATAATAGCAGTAGAGAAAAAAGAGGAAGTGGAATTCGTAAAGTATGGAGAAAAAGTCATAGGAATAATTAGATGAAGATATATGCCATTGGGCAAACAGAATGTTGAAACAGAAATTGAGTTACAATGGGAAGAAAAATAAGTTATATTTTTGTGTAACATAGTTTCAAAATGAAGTTACACCACCTTACATTTTTAGGCTTCACTAGCTCCTTGGGAGATAGGAGTCTCTTATTTAGGACACAGTCTAATGGAAAGGATGTTGAGACAGAGGAGGGAACTAATATTCATGAAAATTCAACCATGTGTTCACTTAACTCAATGCTATTTTGAAAACCTTCAAAATTACAGTGAATTTATAAATGAGCCTCGACTATTATCATATGCTTCGTATATAAACCTGGGATTCCCCCCAGTCAGAAATGTTGGTTTTACCCATGAGTGTTCAAGGACTGACTCCAATTCTTTTTGCTGAATAGAACTCAAGAATCATTTACTCTTTTAATATCCTGAGATATATATCTCAGAATGTTATATGAATTTCCATCCGGCCTTTTAAAAATATAGGCTTTATTCAAATTATCTCTTTAATTTTCGAAGTAACCCTTGTCTTGGATGCCGTCTACACTTCCTAGTCTACAGCATACCTGGCAGATAGCCCTACTCTGGGGCCTGGCTCCAGAGTAATCTCAGGTCAAATCAGGTTTCTAGACCAGCTTGTTCCAAAACCCAAGTTGTGAAACTGAGAGGTAAGCGTTCTTCTAACTAATGAACTCTATTGGAAGATTATTTTCTTATCTATAAAATAGTAAAATGACATGCATTTTGTAAAACTGATGCAAAGATTTAAAAATTGTATGTTGTACTTATCCAAAAACAACTAGAATAGCACATCAACAGAGAACTACCAGAACTGCAGGCTGGGTTTAGAAGGGGTTGTGATACTAAGGATATTGTAGTTAATGTTAGATGGATCTTGACTGAAAGTAGGGAGTACCAGAGGAATGTCTATTTGTGTTTCATTGATTATGCAATGGTGTTTGACCGTGTGGATCATAACAAACTGGCTAACTCTGAGAAGAATAGAAATCCCAGAACGCTTGATTGTGCTATTGTGGAAACTATATTAGGACCAGGAGGCAGTTGTCAGAACAGAGCAAGGAAACACTGCATGGTTCAATATTGGGGTCCTATCTCCATACCTTTTCAGTCTTTATGCAGATAAGATTATCTGGGGGCTGGGCTCCATGAGGAGAAATGTGTCATCAGGATTGGAGGAAAACTAATCAACAATCTATATTATGCAGATAACACAACTCTGCTTGCTGAAACTGAGGAGACTTGAAGCTCTCGCTGTGACAGGTCAGGGACTGCAGTATTCAGTATGGATTGAGACTCAATATCAAGAAAACAAAGATTGTCACCACTGGGCCGATTGGCAGTATGGCAGCATCATGATGGATGATGAAGAGACTGAGATTGTTCACAATTTTAGTTTGCTTGACTCCACAATCAACACTCTTGGCACTGGCAGTCAGGAAATTAAAAGACATATTATGATGGGAAAGTCTGCAGTTTCTCTCTAAAGTATTGAGGAGCAATGATGTCAGTCTGGATACTATGGTGCACCAGATACATGCCATGGTCTTTGCAATCACTTGTTATGAATCAGAGAGCTGGACAACGACTAGGGATGATAGAAGGAAAATTGATTTCTTTGTGCTATGGGTGTTGCAGAAGTGTATTGAATATAGTGTGGACTGCGAAGAGAACAAGCAGGTTTGTCCTGTAGAGGGTGAAGTCAGGCTACTTCTTGGAGGTAAGGATTCAGAGGCTTTGTCTGACATACTTTGGACATGTTGCAAGGACGGACCAGTCCTTGGAGAGGGATCATGCTTGGCAGGATGGAGGGACAGCACAGGAGAGGAAGATCCTCAATGAGATGGATTGATTCAGTGACTGGAGTAATGGGGTTAGGTGTGTCAGAGACAAGATTGACGCAGGATAGGACAGGGTTTAGGGCTGTTGTGCATAGGGTCACTGTGAGTCACAGGCAACTCAACGCCACATAACAACAACAACAGCAACAACATTTTGTACTTAATTAAAATGCCAAATAAAGTGGCTGGACATAATCAGCAATCATGGGTGGCAATGACTGCTAGTAGCAGCAGAAGACATTCCACCTCGTCGCTTTGGAATTCATTCAAGCATCTGAAGACCATTTCAAGGAGCCCTACATTGACCTGAAGGACCACCATTCTGTGCTGGTTCGGTGAAGTACCTGCACTCAGGGTCAGTCATTGTCATGGTCTGTGATGGGCTGAATGTCGTAAAGACAGCTTGAGTAACGCTCTGGGAGACCAACCCCACTGACTCCAAACCTGGGACTATTCGAGGGGACTTTTGCATTCAAGTTGGCAGAAACATCATTCATGGCAGCGATTCTGTAAAAAGTACGGAGAAGGAGATCGGCTTGGGGTTTTGCCCTGAGAAACTGGTGAATTACAAGAGCTGTACTCAGAACTGGATCTATGAGTGATGCAGCTGGATCTGTGAGCTGATGGCAGAACTGTTCCCATCCCACTTTGCCCCATGGCACAGGCTGGGGACAGGGCTGTAGCAAACTCAGTTATTTCTGGGGACTTCCTTATAATCTGGAGAGTACATATCACTACATCTAATTAAAGAGTAGCCAAGCACATAATATAGTCTTTAAAGGAATTGAAACAGATGTTGAAAACTCCACAATAGCTGTTGTTGCAGTGATAATATGCCATCCTGTCTTCTATGGTTCATAGTGATCCTGTGATCAATAGGTCTGACTCTTGCCCTATCCTGAGCCAACCTTTCCATCTCTGACTACCTGCCTCCATTGCTACAGTCATTCTATCATTCCATCTTATCTAAGCTCTTTCTCTTTTGCTCTGACCTTCTACCTTTCTAAACCTGATGTCTTTCACCAAGGATTGTTCCCTACTGGCAGCACACTCCAAATGTGTAAGATGAAGATTCAAAATTCTTGCCTTCAAGGAGCAATCTGATTCCCCCCTTTTCAAGGCAGACCTATTTGTTGTCTTGGCAGTTCATAGTAGCATATTCTTAATACATTACTACTGATGAAAGAAATTACAATTAAGAAGAAACTAACAAATACATAGAACTAAACAACACAATCAAACAGCTGGACTTCTACAGAATCTTCCATCCAACAATAGTATAATATACATTCTTTTTCAGTGAACATAGAACATTCTCCATAATAGCTCATACATTATATCACAAAGTAAGACTCAATAAATTAAAATAATTAAATATACCACAATGATTACAACACTATGAAATTAGAGACAACAGGAAGAATGAAGGAAATAAAATAAAAACATAGAAAAAGAAAAAATCAAGCTTTATAATTGTAGAAACTGAAGAGATGAAAAGGACATAGAAATTCACTGAAGCGAAAAGAATGAAAATACAATATATAAAAAATTTAGGATACAGTAAAAACACAGTAAAATTTAAAGTAGTAAATGCACAAGTTTATAAATAAAAAATAATAGAGAACAGAACAGAATGAAATAAAATAGAAAATGGAAAAATAGAAAGAATCAACAGAACAACTGTAGATTCTTTGGAAGGCTTAATGTACTGACAAACAGCAAAACCAGAAAAAAGGGAGATGCATGCAAATAATATGAATAAGGAAATCAATTAATAATGTTTTGAAAGAAGCAACTAAAATAACAATATAATGAATAGTTACAATCTAAAATAACTGAATAATAAATGATCAACATGCAAAAAAAGGAAATTTCCAATTTTATCTGGAATGGAAAGAGATCCTAAATAAGAAAAAAAAAAACAAACAACTACTGAAAAAGAGAAACAAAGTAGGTGGCATGACATTCTCTGATCTCAAAATCTACTATACAGTTGTGGTGGTCAAGATAGAACGGTACTGGTACAGCATCAGACACAAGGAACAACAGGATAGAATTAAGAAACCAGAAATCAACTCTGTAATCTATTTGCAACTGATCTTTGACAAGGAGATAGAATCAGCTAAGTGGAGAAAGGAGAGTCTCTTTAATAAATGACGTTGGCAAAATTGGAAAACCAAATTCAGAAAACTTAAGCACCTCACACCTTATACAAAAAACAACTCAAAGTGCATCAGGAACCTAGACATAAAACTAAAGACTATAAAATTCATCAAAGAAAAGCTAGGAGGAACTCCAGGAGCCCTAATCCAAAGCATGAACAATCTTCTACGTATAGTGGAAAAACCTACAATTCTGAAAGAATGAAAGAGTCAAATGAGATCTTCTAAGAATCAAATCCGTATGCACATCACAAAACTTCCCCAACAGTGTAAGAAGAAAATCCACAGACTGGGAAAAAATATATGGCAGTGACATGCCTTGGTTGCACATTTAATAGATTTCAGACTACAAAAGTTGGTAGAAGTCATCTATTTCCTCCTCTATGGCCCTGGAATTGGTGCATATATTTGAATGATAGTGTTATTAACAGGTCTTCCTTGTATGTATATGGATATTATCCTGTCATTCACAGCATTGTATTTCAAGATGGATCTAGAAATGGCCTTTTTTACTATGAAAGCAACTCAATTTGTCCTCACTTTATCATCTCTAGTGTAGTATATGATATGATGTCTGATTCAACAACCCATTTCATTTCACCAATGCCTAGTATGTCAATATTTATGCATTCCATTTCTTCCTTAACAGTCTCCAATTTTTCTACATTCTAATGTCTCACAGTCTATGTTTCAATCAGTAGTGTCTGTTTGCAACTGTTCCTCCTCCTCTGTGATTCCCAGCGAGAAGGTTTTGCCTCTAGTGTCATATCTGCTAGCTACTCTAAACATTATACATAGGGTTTTCTGAGGCTTGTTATTTCGGAAGTGGATGTCCAATCCTTCCTACTCTGTCTTAATTTGGATGCTCAATACTAAAGCAGTATTTGACAGACAAGAGTTTTACCGAAAAGAGTAGATGAGAGATATTTCTCATCATTCAGGTAATGGATCAAGAATTGGTCAAATCCTCCACTCCCTTAAGTGCTTGTGTCCTGTTTCCACCCCCACCCCTGCTCTGCCATCATCCAACTAAGTTCCCTCTCTTTGCACCTTCGGTATTTGCTGCATAAGGTCAAGGACTGTAGTCTTTAATATAGATTGAAGCTCAAAATCAAGAAGACAAAGATTTCCACCACCGGGCTAATAAGCGGCTTCATGATGAACAGAGAAGATACTGAGATTGTTGGTAACTTCAGCTTGTTTATGTCCACAATCCATATTCTTGACACCAGCAGTCAAGAAATAAAAATACAAATTGCACTGGGAAAGTCTGTTGTCAGGAATCTGACACTGCCTTTGAAAAGCAACAGTGTCAGTGTGAAGATGAAGGTGTACCTGATCTAAGCCATGGTCTTCACAAATATTTGCTATGCATCAGAGAGCTGGACAATGACTAAGGATCATAGAAGGCTTGATGTCTTTGAGTTGTAGTGTTGAACATATCAGACTGCTAAGAGAATAATTGGGTCTGTCCTGGAGAGTATGAAAACAAGCTGCTCCCCGGAGGCAAGGAATTTGAGATTCCCTCTCATTTATTTTGGGCATGTGGCCAGGATGAATCAGTCCTTGGAGAGGGACATCGTGCTTGGAAGGGTGGAGGGACAGTGCAGGAAAGGAAGACCCTGGATGACTTAGTGACTCATCTGTCAAAGACAATAGATTGGCTCAGGATAGGTCACTATGAGTCATAGGCTACTTGATGTAACAATAACAATGACATATCTATTGAAAGACTTACATCAAAAAGTTATAGAATACTCCAGCACCTCAAAAAGGAAAACGTAAATAATCTAATCACAAAATGGGCACAGAATATAGACATTTCACCAAAGAGGAAATTCAGATGGCAAACACATGAAGAAATGTTCACAATGATTAGTTATCAGAGAGATATGGTTGTTGCTGTTTTTGTTGTTGTTGTTATGTGCCATCGAGTCGCTTGAGACTCATAGTGACCCTATGTACAACAGCTCTAAACTCTGCTTTGTCCTATGCCAATCGCACT
>NW_006399870.1:8957949-8960245 GCF_000299155.1 Elephantulus edwardii
AAAAAAAAAGAAGATATGGAAAAGGAGGTGACATTTGGATTTGTCTCTAAGGAATGGTGAACATGGTAGAAGCCTGTGGAAATTCTTATTTCACAAGTAAGCTTTACTCACTTCATAAAAGCATGAAAAGATGTTTCTCTCTGACTCAAAATATCTTTCTCTTCCTCGCTATTTCCCACCCATGTACATATAGAAAAACTTTCTTCTGTAATCTGGTACTTTTGATTTTGTCATTACTTCTTTAAAACCTTTGTACGAAATAGTTGGTTTCTTCTGAGGACACACAAGAGACTTTGGTTTTATTTCAGAATGATCTCTTTAGCAGTGTTAGATTTATACCCAGTTGCACAATAAATTTGTTACACATCACTAGTAGCAAAAATCAAACTGACACCTAAATAATGTCTATTCAAGAATTTCTTAATTTAGTCAATTATTTTGATCCAACTAATTACTCACTTAAATGAAAATTTATTTAAACAACTCCCTAGACTTAAAAAAAACAAAACTACCGAAAATCATACATCCTACAAACTCCAAATAAAAATCAGTTCCAGAGTAATTACAAAACTAGCAATTAATAATCCCCTGAGGAACAAAACCATTTTTCACATGTTTAAAATAAATAAAGCATCCCTTATTGGGTAACTGACTCCCACAGTGACTCAATAGAGTCCTAATTGCTTAAATGAAGCGAACTGGAGAGAATACTCCTAATAGAAAACTGTCTTCCATGAGCTTGAATGTCCAGGTTCAGTAAAACTACAAACCAGTGTAGAGGTGGAATAAGCCTATGAATGAGATTTAGAAAACATTAAGTCACTTCTTCATTGATACTTCAGACTTGCCTTGTCTATTCACTGTGTCCCATGCATTGCATGGGGCAATGCAACATAAAAATGAGGATTTCCTTAAATTGGTTTCCTGTTTAAATCCAGAAGTATTATTTGAAAGTTACAATGATGAAAAAGCAAGTTTCCCTGGAGAAACTGTCTACTTTAAAAAAAATTATTATTGGTTTGCTTAGAAAGTTTGTATCTATTGTGTTCCACACTATTCTTCATTCACACTGTGTTTCATACAATCATTCTCATGCATTTTGTTTTATAAAATTAATCACCATTGGACTTTGTCCATCATTACCCTGTCTTTTCAAGTCCCCAGAAGATCCTTCCCATTTCCTTCACACGTACACCCACTACTCATCAAATTGTGGATCCCTGTGGTTCCCCCATCTGTCCTCACCCCTCTGTTTGCATCCCTTTCCCCCTTGTACACTTACACATATTTTACTCATTATTCTACTATTTTTACAATAGTGGTCTTATGCAGTATTTGTCCTTAAGAGACTGAGTTAGTTCACTCAGCATACTGTTCTCCAGTCTCTCTCAAGTTATATAAATACCATCTTACCCCAATAACAGTGGCAAAGTTTAGCAGGGCAGCAAATAATAAATGTTGGAGAGAGTGTGGAGAGCTGGGAACTCTAAGTGGCACAACCACTCTGGAAGGCCATTCGGCATTTCCTCAAAAAGTTGAACATAGAAATTCTGTATGACCCAGCTATTCCACTACTAGGAATATACCCCAAAAAACTTAGAGCTGAGACCTAAAGGGAAATTTGTACACCAATGTTCAAAGCAGAGTAACACATCATTGCAAGAGCATGGAAACAGCCCCTATGTACAATCAGAACTGCATGGATTGAGGAATTGTGGAAAATTCAAACAATGGGATGCTGTACAGCAATCAGGAGTAATGATTTCGAAAAATTCTACATAACATGTCCAACTACTTTAATGAAAATCAGGATCCAATGAGAAAACTCAGAAAACAAAAGATGAGCCAGGGAATGAAAGATAGAAAATAGGCAAATAACTTTTAAGTAGTTTTTGATGAAGTATAACATACAAGTGGAAAGAAATGAGCACATTGTAAGTGCACAGTTTAATAAATTACTGTTGTTGTTGTTATGTGCCGTCGAGTCGTTTGCGACTCACAGCGACCCTATGCACAACAGCCCTAAACCCTGCTCGATTCTGCGCCAACCGCACCACCTCTGAAACACCCATCCCGATTATCCCAGTCACCGAATCAGTCCATCTCATAGAGGGTCTTCCCCTCCTACCCTGTCCCTCCACCCTCCCAAGCATGATGTCCCTCTCCAAGGACCCGTCCCTCCTGGCAACATGTCCAAAGTATGTCGGACGAAGCCCCAGAATCCTTGCCTCCAAGGAGTAGCTTGGTTTAATCCTCTCCAAAATGAATCTGTTTGTTTTCCTGGCAGTCCAGGGTA
>NW_006399870.1:8961847-8981319 GCF_000299155.1 Elephantulus edwardii
GAGCTATTTCAGAAGTGGATGACATTCTTGCTTCTAAGTTTATTTTAATTGAGGAGCTCCACCAAACACTGTCCACCATGGATAACTGTTGAGGTCTGGCTAACTTGTAAAGCAAGATTAGCCCTGTACCAAAAGACCAGCAAGACGAACTCCATCTTGGCTATAGTATCTATTTGACAGAAAACAACTCAAGGAAGTAGGATGTTTAAAAGTGAGCCATACTGCAGCCATTTTAAGCAAGCAGCCATTTTATGTCAGGTTCAAATGTGCAGATGTTTGAAGGGGAGCAAAAACAAGTTTAACTGTTCTTGAACCCCAAGACCAAACAAGGATGTAGAGAATGGTATGTACCTCCCTAATGACTCTGTTCAGATGGCCTTGCTTGATGCTGATAAAAAAGTAAGCAATCTTGCAGGTGGCAGAAATATCAAAACAAATGTATTGTTAGCCTTGAGGCTGAGTTGTTTTTCTGTTCACTGCAAAAAGAATATAGCACAGGAGTTCAAGAATAAACTCTGCTATTCGCCATCAGCAGTAGTCTCTCTGCATCTTCATTTAATCCCCGTCCCTTCTTTCAGTGAAACTGTTTGATATAATGGAGCTGGACCCCATTAGATAACCATAATTGCATTTGACACATCAATGTCATAGTGTTTAGCATCACAGCAACCACGAGTTACCTCTGTACAGTAAGTGGACAGACAAGTCCTATACACATAAAAAATGTTCAAAATCACTGGCATTCAGAGAGAGGCAAATCAAAACCACATTGAGATACTGTTCCATCCCAATAGCAGAAGCAAAGTTTAACAAGGCAGCAAGCAATAAATGTTGCAGAGGTGTGGAGAGATTTGAAGTCTCATGCACTGATGGTAAGAATATAAAAAGGCATAACTACCTAAAAGCAGTCTGGATTTTCCTCAAAAAGCTTAACAAAGAAATCACCTATATGACTCAGCCACCACAGTGGCAGGAATATAACCCAAGGAAATCAGAATTGAGACATAAATGGAGATATCTACACCTATACTCATAGCAGTGTTTTTCACAATAGCAAGAAAATTTAAATAGCCCAAGTGCCCATTAACAGAAGAATGAATTAAGTGTCATCTATTCACACAATGAGAGAGGGAGGGGAAAAAAAGCAGAAGAAAGTTGTGTGTGAAAGAATAAGAAATATTTAACCAGGACTTTAAAAGATGGAATGATAATAAGGATAGATCAACTTTAATTAATTATATAAAATGCAGTTAAATGAATAAATATGCATGAAACTCATCATATATGAGTTAATGCATGCAAAACAATAAAAATATGAGTAAAAAGAAAAGTAAATTAAATGGACAAATTTCCAGAAACATAAAACCTATTTATCTTTTTTTTTAATTTTTATTTTATTATTTTTGTGTGAGTGTACCGTCAAATCAGATCTGACTGGTACAGGAGGAGATTGTCCCTCCTTCCCCTGCAGAGCATCTGGTGGATTTGAACCGTGCGCCTCTGGGATTGTAGTTGCAGCTCCTTGCCAAAACCTATTTATCTTAATGAAGACAATTTTAATAGATACATAACAAACAAAAAAATTGAACAGGACATAAAAACTCCCCTGCCCTCCCAAACAAAGGCCTGGTACTGATGTCCTTACTTCCAAATTCTCTCAAACATTCAGAAAAGAGCTGACATCAATTCTATTAAAAATATTTAAAAAAATAGAAGGAAATGAATAATGTTGTTGTTGCATGTCATTGAGTTAGAACTGACTCATAACTGACCCTCCATCAGGTTTCTGGAGACTGTAAGTACACGGGAAGACATTGCCCATGCTTCTCCTGAGGACTAGCTGGTGGATTCAAACCACTTGCCTTTGGAATTTCAGTGCAGCTTCTTACCACTGGGACAGAAAGGATTATTACTTAACTCATTTTATGAGGACAACAAAGCCCTGTTACTAAATCATGTAAAATATACTACTAGGAAAGAAAATTAAAGATCATTCTTTCTCATGAACATAGATGCAAGCAATTCTCAATAAAATTTTAGCCAATAGAATCTAAAAACATGTAATAAAAAATCAGTAGAATAAAACATCATGATCAAGTTGGATTTATATATGTATGCAATGGTTCAATAGTAGCAAAATAATGAACTTAATCCACCACATAAATCAACTATGGGAAAATATTTGATGAATGCAGCATAAGCAGTTGTCAAAAATCCAACACCTAATCCCAATAAAAATGTTCAATAAAGTAGGAACTGAAGAGAAATTCCTCAGCCAAATTAAAGACACATGAATTCAACGTCCAATATTAATGCAAGTAGGGAGACTGAAAGCATCACCACTCCTATTGAATACTGTCTGTCAACTATAAAGTCACTCTGAGTCAGAATTGACTTGATTAAACCAAACAGAAACAATTTTGTATTGCATGTCATAGACAAAGAAATAAACTAGAAAGGAAGTAAAAAGGCATCCAAATTGACATGGAAGGAATGAAATCGTCTCTCTGAGTAGATAATAGGATTTTATACAACAACAACAACACCAAAAATCCCCTCCAAATACTCAGTTGAAAAACTGCTGAAGTATTTCTGGTGGGCTGTTCTTCAGGAAATTGTGTTGTGAAGAAAAAAAAAAAGGCTTCTCTGGGTGTTCAAATACATCAGTAGTTCAGCAGGAGCACGACGGACAATTCCCTCCCTTGCTATTTGCAACCTCAGAAATAGAAGAGTTAGCATTGAGTGAGTTCAAACTAGAAGACATTGAGGATAAGTGAGAATTGAAATATTTAGGGAGTTATACTCTTTAGTTAGTAGGGAGTTATGCTGTTTATCCAAAAGCCATGTCAGTCTGGCAGTTTGAATCCTCTAGTGACTCCCTTGGAGAAAACTGGAAAATCTCCTTCCATATGATTCACAGCCTCAAAAATCTGCTGGAGGGTCAGCAATGAGTTGATTAAAACTCAACAGCAAAGAGAGAAAAGAAGCATCTGAAGGAGTAAAGGAGGGAAGGAATATAAGGATACTTGTTAAAGAAAAGTAGTGCTTATGAGAAGGACGTGACTAATCAACCCATTGCTGTTGAATCACTGCCCACACAGAGCTGACACTGCAGCAGGGTTTTGGTGGCTATAAATAACTTTTGTTATGCAAAGGACACAAACTTTCTTGCTGAGAGCAAGGAGCACTTGAAGCACTTAATGCAGAAGATCAAATAATATAGCCTTCAATATGAGTTGAATCTCAGTGTCAAGAAAACAAAAATTCTCACCACTGAACCTATTGGCAACATGATGATAGACAAGAGATTGAAACTGTCAGTGGTGTAATCTTACTAGGATCTATACTCAATATAACAATTGGGTGATCAAGCTATGTATTGCACTGGGGAACTCTGAAATCAGAGACCTCTCCAAATTGTTGAGAAGCAATGGTGTTAATTTGAGGACTAAGATACACCAGATTCAGGCCTTGATTTTTTTTCAGTCACTGGCTATGCATCTTAGACCTGAACAATGAATACAAATGATAGAAGAAGAATTGATGGCATTGAACTGTGGTGTCAGAGATACAGAACATCCCGTTGACTGTCAAAAGAACAAATAGATACGTCTTTGAGAAGGTGCAGCCAGCATGCTACTTTGAGACAAAGATGATAAAGCTTAATCTCACTTACTTTGGGCATGTTGCTAGGAGACGCTATTCCTTGGAAAGCAAAATCGTGCTTGGGAAGGTTGAGGGGTGACAAAGAGAGGCAGATCCTCAAGTAGGTGGATTGTGGTGGTGACTGCAGCAATGGGCTCAAGTGTGTCAGAGATGAAGATGGTAAAAAATAGGACAGGTTTCATATCTGTTTCAAAATGACTATGAGTTATATTCAACTCAATGATGCCTGACAACAACAATAACAAATTGCAGAGGAGGAGATTGTTCATCCTTCTCTCAAGGAGTCACTGGTAAGATTGAGCTCCCATTAAGCCACTGCCTTTGTATTATCAGTACAACTCTCTGTATACTGCTCTGACTTGACCAGTGTCTCTTGATTCATTCCTTTTTAGTTTTTGGTTTTTTGTCCCTAAGATGAAGGAAATTGTAGAATGAACTGCTCATTAAGCTGATGGTAACAATAAAACGAGAGCTATGACCTCAGACTAACAAAGCACTATTGAAGAGGAGGGAGCTTTGATGATGCAGTAAATAGGGGGTTGAATTGCTAGTCCAAAGACAGGAGTTCAAATCTACTACCTCCTCTATGAGAAAAAGATTGACAATCTTCCCCTGTGTGATTTATACCCTCTGAAAACACTGCAGGGCCAGCTCTGACTTTATGACAATGACAGAGAAAGAGAGATTGAAGGAGAAAAAACAGTTGGAGGCTTTACACTCCCTGATCTGATCTCAAAACCTGCTACATAGACACATAGTCAAAGAGCTTGGTACTAAAACAGTGAAATACACATCCATCATCAGGAGAGAACTGAGGACCCAGAAGTAAATTCATTCATGTATGGATAGCTCATCTTAGAAAAGAGATGAATTCTATTAAAATAGAAAAACAAAGCAAAGCAGAAAACAAACCAAACCCCAGGCCCTTTAATTAAGGGTGCTAGTAAAACTGGATGTCTATTTGCAAAAAATTGAAACCAGATCCATTCCACATACCATGTTAAAAAAACTATCGATCAAGGATCAAGGACTTAAGCATAAATCTTGAAAATAAAAGGATTATATTATAAAAAGAAAATGATAGAAAATTTAGAAGACTTAACCTATGACATAAAAGTAGCCAATCAAACAAGTAAAAAGATGCAATCAACAAAAGATAAACTTGACACTTTACTCAAACTTATAGCCTTTCAGTCTGTTCTGATTCATGTCAACAATCTGTTGAAATTCTAAGACTGTAAATCTCAATTAGAATAGACTTTTCATCTCTTTCCTGTGAAACTAATTGCTAGTGGCTTCCTTATCATCCATGACATACTAGATCCTATTGCTGCAGACATTGCATCAATCTATCTCACTCACCAAGGAATAGCCTCTTCTAATGATAAAGGAGGAAGTTCAAACTGCTCTGAAGGAATTGGCTAAAAACAAAGCCCCAGTAATTAATGAAATACAAATTGACATACTTAAGCAAACAAATGCTGCCCTGCAGCGGCTCACCAATTATGCAAAGAAATATGAACAAGAACTATATGGCCAATCGACTGGAAGAGAGCTATATATATTACCATTCAAAAAAAAGTGACCCAACAGAGTGTAGAAATTATAGAACAACATCACTAATATCACACGCAAGCAAGATTTTGCTGAAGATTATGCAGAAACAACTGGAACAGAACATCAGCCAAAAACTGCCATATATACAAGATGGGTTTAGAAGAGGAGGGACTAGGGACATTATTGTCAATACCAGATGAATCTTGGCTGAAAGCAAAGAGTACCAGATGAATATCTGTCTATGTTTCATTGACAATGCAAAGGCATTTGACTGCATAGATTACAACAAATTGTGGCTAACCTTGAAAAGAATGGGGATCTCAGAACACATAATTGTGTTCATGTGAAACTTATACTTGGATCAGGAAGCAGTAGTCAGAACTGAGAAAGAAAAAAACACTGAGTGGTTCAGGATCAGAAAAGATGTCTGTCAGGGATGCATCCTATTTTCATACTTTTTCAATCTATATGCAGATCAGAGCATTCAGAAGGCTGGACTTTATGAGAAAGAATGTGGTATCAGGATTGGAGGGAGACTCATCAAACTCTCGGCACCAGCAGCCAGGAAATTAGAAGAAATATTGCCGTGGGAAAGTCTGCTGTTAGGGACCTCTCCAAAGTAATGAAGAGCAATGGTGTCTCTTTGGAGACCAAGGTGCATCTGATACAGGCCATGGTCTTTGCTATCACTTGTTACACATCAGAGAGTTGGACAATGACTAGGGAGGATAGAAGGAGAATTGATGCCTTTGAGCTTTGGTGCTGGAGAAGACTATTGAGGGTACCATGGATTGCTAGGAAAACAAACAGATTCATCCTGGAAAGGGTCAAACAGGGCGGCTCCTTGGAGGCAAGGATTCTGAGGCTCCATCTAGCATACTTTGGACATGCTGCAAGGAGGGACAGGTCCTTGGAGAAGGACATCATGCTTGGTAGGGTGGAGGGACAGCACAGAAGGGGAAGGCCCCCTATGAGGTGGGTTGATTCAGTGACTGGGGTAATCGGGATGGGTGTGTCAGAGATGGTGCGATTGGTACAAGACAGAGCAGTTTAGGGCTGTTGTAGATAGGGTCGCTATGAGTCGCAAGCGACTCGACAGCACATAACAACAACAACAACATGCAGATGACACAACCTTCATTGCTAAAACTTAGGAGGACAATGAGTTATTTGCTTCAGAAGATCAAGGACTGTAGTTTTCAATATGGAGTGAGGCATAACATCAAAAGAACAAAGATTCTCACCACTGGGACAATTAGAAGCTTCCTTATAAATGGTAAAGAGATTGAGATTACTCACAATTTCCGTTTGCTTGGTTCCACAATCAACACTCTTGGCACCAGCATTCAGAAAATTAAAAGACTAATTACATTGGGAAAGTCTGCATCAGGGACAACTCTAGAGTCCAGAAAAGCAAAAATGTCAGTCTGGAGACTAAGGTACACCTAATCCAGACCATGGTCTTCTCAATGACTTGCTATGCACCAGAGATCTGGAAAATAGCTAAGAATATTAGATTAATGTCTTTGAGTTGTGGTGCTGGAAGAGTGTTGAACATATCAGAGACTGCTAGGAGAACATATGGGTCTGTCCTGGAGAGAGTGAAACAAGCTGCTCCCGGGGAGCAGGAATTGTGAAGCTCTGTCTAGCATACTTTGATCATGTGGCCAGGAGAGATCAATCCTTGGAGAGGGACATCATGCTCTGAAGAGTGGAGAGACAGCATTGGAGAAGACGACCCAGGATAAGGTAGATTGACTAGAGAAAGGGAATCAGGTCTGTTGGAGATGATGTGATTGACTCAGGATAGAGCAGGGTTGAGAGCTAATTTACATAGGGTAATTATGAATTGCAGGAGACTCTATGCCATATAACAGCAACAACATCCCAAAGTATTTGAGACAAAGCTTCCCCATTCTTGCCTCCAAAGCAAGACACAAGACAAAGCACTTTCTACATGACATATCTCTTCTAAAGGCAGCTCATAGTATATTCAGAACTTTTCCAACCATAACTCAAAGGTATCAACTCTTCTCCAGTCATCCTTACTCACTGTCCAGTTCTCAGAAGCATAGCAGGTAATTGAAAAGTCAGGTGGACCTTAGTCTTCAAAGTGACATCATTGTTCTGTAGAATCTTTGAGTGGTGGCTGATGGCAGACTTTCCAAATGCGTATGTCTACACATCTCCTTATCATATATGTTTCATATCATAAAAGGCTAAAGAAACATTTATACTTAGAATCATTAAGATGGTTGTTAGGTATGGGAAAGGATCAAGAGTAGAGTAAAAGTTAATAAATAGAAAACAGACACATCAAGATGAGTGAAAACAAAAGCAATATATATTAAAGGATAATTGGTATAATTCAACTAAAAATAGAGAAAACTTCTACGGAAAGGCAAAAAATAAATATACCATCAAATCAAATACTATTACTTACATTATCCTGCAATATCAACAATAACAAGTGCTAATCTACAAATGTATACATAGGTATAAATATAAAACAAATAGAAAAAGGACTATATTTATGATCACAATCAATATTCTTGGCTCAAGCAGAGGAAATCAAAAGACAAATTGGGATAACCTGCTGTCAGGGATCTCTCCAGAGTACTGAGAAGCAAAAATGTCAGTCGAAAGACTAAGGTGTCCCTGATCCAAGCCATGGTCTTCACAATTACTTGCTATGCATCAGAGAGCTGAAAAATGACTAAGGATAACAGAAGAAGAATAGATACCTTTGAATTGTGGTGCTGGAGAAGAGTCTTGAACAGAACACAGACTGCCAAGAAAGCAAATAGGTCTGCCTTGAAGAGGGTGAAACCACGTTTCTCCTTGGAGGCTAGGATTTTGAAGTTTCATCTCACATACTTTGGGCACATGGACAGGAGGGACTGGTCCTTGGAGAAGGACATCATGTTCAGGAGGAGTGGAGAGATGGCACAGGAGAGGAAGACCCCTGATGAGATGGTTTCATGCAGTAACTGGGGCAATGAGGATTGGTGTGTCTGAATCAATGAGACTGGCTCAGGACAGGTCAGGCATCACAACTGCTATACATAGGGTTATTATGAGTCATAGATGACTCAATTGCACCTAACAACAACAATATATATATATATATATCACTGGTGGCCTAGATACAAGAAGCTGTGCATCAGGCCCAAAAACACATGGTTTGAATTTACCAGGTGGGCGATCTCCTCCCATGCGGTTAATTGCCTCTGAAAACCCACTGGAGGGTCACCTATGGTTCATTTCAGATTCAATGGCACACACCAGCAACAGCATACAGCCTTGGAAGATGATATTTCTACATTCATATATGTTGTAATATATACGTGCTATATAGCAGAGTCAACAAGAGACAAAGGTTTCAAAGTTTCAAAATCATAGCCACATAACCTAAGGGAATGAGTAGCTGATGCCAGAGTCTTAGGACCATATTCTTGTAGGGCATCAAGTTCAATTGGCATAACATGGTCCATAAAAGCAATGTTCTGCTTGTTACCTTGGTGCTTCAGCAAGTAGCAACTGGAGTCCTAAAACATTTTAAGTTCCTCCTCCCCTTTTATAGAAGTCTTTTTTAAAAGCAAAGAATAGCATGTATGAAAAAATAGCATATATATAGCAAAAAGAGTTTGAAAATCTTTAAAAGGTGACTCATGTATCCAGGGATACAGAAGGTTCTAAATTGAAACTTCAAGATGACAAAGTCCATGCTCATTTTTCCTCATTTCCGCCTCCCTCTCACCTTCCAGAGTCTGTTCCCTGGGGCCCACCCACACCAGTCCAGCCATGTGTATGTTCGGTAGTAAGTGGCAAATTGACATGAGTCAGCCCCAAAAGGAAAATTGAGGTATAAGATCACTAATATAAAAAGCTAAGGAAAGCTTTAGCCATGGATAGAATCAATCTAACATGAGGATAATGGAGGGAAAGAACAGGGAAAAAAAAGATAAATTGTGTGAAGGGGGAAACAATTTTAAAAATAGCTTGTGAGCAGCCATCTCAGGTGCAATTATTGGTCACTCTCTGTCCAGAGCAAAGAATAGAGGAGAAAAGCAAAGATGTATAGAAACAATTAAGTCAAAGCTTTAGATGTAGTGAATTTCAACTTCTTCAGCTTTGAGGCAGAAAAACTAGACATTGCACACCTACCACTGCTGACGACTCTAAAAGTGACGCAGTACAAGATCTTGGGTAAATTCAGGGAAAATGTGGAACAAAACTCTAATACACACACACACACACACACACACACACACACACACACATGTGCGTGCGCGCACGTGTACACACAATGGTCAAGTTTATTGGAAATCAGATAGAGACAGACAGATGGAGCTGACAAGACTATGACCCTTACTCACCTTCTGAACCTGACTCAAAACTCTCTCCTGTGACTCATCTGCCCTGCAGAACATAGACAGGTCTAGAGGATAGACAATAGCACCAAGGAAACACTCTTTACTTAGAATAAGCAAATATGTAAGGGCAAAAGAGTACTATTTCTCCAAGGGTAAAGGCTAGAATGCAGGAAGGGTGTAGAAGGAATTACGTGAAAATAGGAACAATATGAAAAGAATATGATTTCATTATGTGGATTATAATTAATGTTGTAAACCAAAATATGTATAAATACTTAAATGGCAACAAAGTTGTTTTATAAACTATCACTTAAGTTACAATAAAAAGGAAAAGTTGAGCTGCAAGGCATGTGGACCTGACTTTTATTGTTTCAACAGGAAATAAGTACAAATTATAATGGAAATGGTTCTATATTCAGACACAGGAGAGCATGGAATTTTCCTTTGACTTCTTAAGAGTCTCAGAGATGCACATATTAAGAATATTACACTATCCACAGTACTCAGGACATTAGCTGTGTGTAGACAGATGAGATTGTAAGTATGCAGGTTACTAGGAACTTACAAAGATTCAGAAACCATTCCCACCGAAAAACAAAACAAAAAACAACAACTACAAAAAACAAATCAAATACCAAAACAAAACCCACCACTATGGAATGTGTGAAAAATGTGGTGAGCTGTCACACTAGATCATCAATTGGCTTTTAACAATTGCTGTTATTATGTACCACACTGTCAGAACCTACCCATCACTGACTCTCCAGTGGGTTTTCAGAGACAGTTAATCACATGGGTGATGATTGCCCATCCTTCTTTCATGGAGCAGATGGTGGCCTAGAACCACATGCCTCCAGGATTGCAACACAGCTCTTTACTAGGCCATCAAAACTTTATATTTATAATTAATCCTAAATATTTTAGAATATTAATTGAATTCTATAATGCCATTAATTGGGTGTTTGTTTGTTTGTTTTTATTCAAGAGGACTCAACTTCTCTATTGGATCTGCTTGGGTTTGAATATCTCCAGTTGGGCCTATAGGCATTTTCATTTCTTACTTCTGGGCCTATAGATAACTTATAGCCCTAGACAAGATCAACAACTTATAGACCAGATAACTCTCCTCAAATGAGCCTCTTCCTTCATCACAGTTTAAGATGGTACAAGAAAAAGCTTAAAGAAACTACAAGTAAATCATGTGAATGTATCATGGGCACTCCAAACTGTTACATAATGCAATCAAGTTGATTCTGAAGCATGGTGACTTTTCCTACAATAGAACTAACTGCAGTCTCCATTCTTGTACCATTCTCATAACCATTGCTATATTTAAGCCCATTGATGCAGACATAATGTCAATTTGTCTCATCTTTTGTCAACTGAGCATCATCTTCTTTTTCACTAATTCTGCTTTTTCAAACATGATGTCTTTCTCCAAGAACTGGAGTCTCTGATAACATGCCCCAAATATGTAAAGTCTCATCATCTCGTATTCCAAGGAGACTTCTGACTTAATTTCCAAGCCAGAATTGTTTCATTTTCTAGCAGTCTTCATTCATTCAACATTCATAACTCACATCATAACTTAAAAATGTGAATTCTTGTTCAATTCTCCCTATTAACTTCTGCTTTTGCAATACAAAATAGTACGGCTTGAGAGAGGAGAACATTAGTTGGTAAGGTGATATCCTTATTTTTAATGTCTTAAAGAGGTCCGTTGTCATAGATTTGCCCAAAGTAATATTATTTAAAAAAAATTCTTGACTGATAGTTCCATAAATGTTAATTGTGGATCTAAGTAAAATGAAATGTATGTTAACTTTAATATTTTCTCTGATTACCATAGTGTTTTCTGGATATTAATCTAGTTGTTAAAATTTCAATTTCTTTGTATTGAGACTGATGTTTTTGAACTTCATCAGTAAGTAAAACCTTCATATTCAGTAAGGTTGCCAGCTTGCACATCGTATTGTTAATGAGTATTTCTCCAGTCTTGATGCCACATTCTTTTTCACACAATCTAGGCTTTTGTGGGTTTTTTTTTTAATATTATTTGCATACAGATTAAATAAATACAGTGAAAGGATATGATACTGAAGTATACCTTTCCTGATGTTAAGCTGAGTATTATCTGTTACTCTGTTTGAATAATTTGTACCTTGGCCTACATATGGGTTCCATATATGAGTTGGAATTGACTCATAGCTGACCTTCCAGAAGATTTTCCAAGGCAGTAAATTGCTCAGAAGGAGAGTTCAAATCTTACTCTCCCAGAGCAGCTGGCAGATTTGAGCCACACGTCTTTGGGTGGCAGTGTGCCTCTTTACCACTAGGCTTTCAAGAGTTCTGATAATCCCATTTTGGGTTCCTCTACCTCATGATAACCACAACTTTTTACAATGCAATCCAACTATTTGCACAGTTGATAAAGCACAGGTAAATATTTTTGTATTCTAGATTCCTCTGTTCATTGTTCCACCTCCTATTCTGAATCTGGCTGTAATTTCTAGCAGTTCCCAGTCAGTGCTCTGCTGCAACTACTTTAAAATTATTTTCATCAAAATTTTATTTGCAAAAAAATTTACTTGCATGTGATCTTACTTACAGTGTCCAATATTTCTACATTCTGTTGGAATGGGTTCATTTCTAGGCAGTTCTCCAGTAATTTCTTAGCAAAACTATTAGTGCATTTCCAGCATAACCAACGTTACTCAAGCCCAAAGCTAAGTTCATGTTTGAGAAGGAGACTTTGAATAAAATATTAAATTCTAACATTAAAGTTGGATGAGCAAAGTTGTTCAAATGAAATGAATGTAAAAATTATGGAATTAATAACAATTCCTGCTCCCTGTAGAGGAAAAGGACTTTTTTTTTCCTGGAGAAAAGTTGACAGGCATTATTAGAAAAGCCATCTTTATGCCATCATCTCTATATCTAAATCCATCCTTCTTTTCTTCAATGCTGACACAACATAGGAGGTATTCCAACCCTATTTAAGATTATTCATCAATGTTTTATGTAGGTCTAGTTCCTTCCAGCTATCTCCACAGTCTGGTTGTGTTGCTTTTTCTATGTTTCCTTGTATAAGCAGGTATTCTCATACTACCATTGTGCTCAATATCTCCCAACACTGTAATTCTTTCCTTGACTATATAGTCCTCTCTATCCATAACCTCTTCCTTCTTGAATCCACAGTAAAATATCAGGGCAAAATAACTGCATCTATTTTCTTTCTTTCTTCTTAGATTTACTCCTCATCATAGAGCAATATCTTATTCCAAGATGAACAGCAAGCTTCATATTGGATCCTGTGGATACCTACTCCATTCCAAACTTACTTACCTGGGCTACTAACATTGTATGTTATTCAAGACCTCTCCCATAACTTTGGACATAATTTCTACCCTTAGTCTGTTCACTTTTTATCCTCTATCTTTCTGATTCTCCATTCACCTGACCCTGCTTAAGACACACCTTCTCAGCTTTCAAGACATCAGTTTCACAAAGCACATTATTAGATCCTCTCAGCTGTTTTCTACCCTCTCCTGTAATATTTTATTTATATATATAGCTTAGTTTAAGTTCCAATATGTACAATAATGATCCTCAAATATCTAATGTCAATATTTCTCTATATATGCATAGATATCTTGACAGATAGATAGGCCTAGCCCAGGTATATTTTCTGAGTACCAAAATTCTCCAACAACATGCTAAATATCTACTTTCAAATATATCAAAGGCCCATTGCACTCTACATGACCAAGACTAAATCCAAGATCATAGTAGTTTACCTAGTAAATTGGGTACACTCCAGGCAGTTGTCTTGAACCTATCCTCTTTTTACTTACCATCCCAATCCGTCACTTGGACCTATTGATTTTGTTTTAGATACCTCCATAATCAACTAGATTTTCTATATTTCCATCTTTTCCATCCTAGTCCAACTTCTTGTTGTTAAGAGCCATTGAGTCAAGTATGACTCATAGCAACCCTATGAACAACAGATCTGAATCCTGCCTTCCTCCTGTCATATTCCATCCTCACCATCTCTGGTATAATTAAGGTCACTGCTGAAGTCACTATATCAATCCATTTAGATGAGACTCATTCTCTCTTTCACTGATACTTCAACTTACCGAGCATATCCTTTTCCAAAGAATACCCTCTCCTAGCAACATGTCAAAAATGTAAGAGATGACCTTTGCCATCCTTGCCTCCCAGAAGCACTTTGGCTACACCTTTTCCAAGACACAGCTGCTGGTACTTTTGGTATATGGGATATTAAGTTGTTGTTGCTGATTGTTTTCATATTGAGCATGACTCATAGCAACTCTATGAACAAAAGACCTGAATCTCCTCTACAACTACTGACATTATTCAAAGTTCATAGAGTTTCTGGAGGCATGTTGCTTAGGAAGTGGATGCCACTCCTGCTTCCAAACCTGTCATAGTATGTTAATGTTGTTATGTGTCATTGAGTCATCTGTGATGTATAGCGACCCTATGTACAGCAGCTCTGAACTCTTCCCTGTCCTGAGCCAGTCTCACTAATTCTGACACACCAACTCCCATTGCCCCAGTCACTGTATCAATCCATCTCATCTGAAGTCTTCCTCTCCTGCGCTGTTTAGAAGAGGTTGTAGCACTATGAACACCATATCCAATGTAAGATAGATATTGGCTGAGAGTACAAACTACAAGAGGAATGTCTATCTGTATTTCATTGACTATGCAAAGACATTTGACTGTGAGGATCACAACAAACTGTGACTAACTTTGAGAAGAATGGGAATTCCACCTGATTGTCTCATGTGAAACCTATCGTTTCACCAGGAAGCAGTCATCAGAACAGAGCAAGAAAACACAGTACGGTTCAAAATCAGAAAAGGAGTATATCAGGGTTGTGTCTTGTCATCATACATTTTCAATCAATATGCGAACAGATCATTTGGGAAGCTGGACTTTATGAGGAGGAGTATGGCTTTAGAATTGGAGGGAAATGCATCAGTAACTTGTGTTATACAGCTGTTACAACCTTGCTTGCCAAAAATGAAGAGAGCCTGAAATGTTTGCTGCAGAAGGTCAAAGACTGAAGTTTTAAATATAGATTGAAGCTTAACATCAAGAAGATAGAGATTCTTATCACTTGGGCCAATTAGAAGCATCATGACAGATGGAGAGGAGAGTGATATTGTGCATTAGTTTCAGCTTGTTTGGTGCCACACTCAACCCTTTTGATACTTGTTGTTGTTGTTATTGCAGTCAAGTCACTTGCTACCCATAGCAACTCTATGTACAGCAGCTCTGAACTCTGCTCTGTCCTGATTCAGTCTCAATAATTCTGATACACCTACCCCCATAGCCTCAGTTATTGTATCAATTCATTTACTCTGGGGTCTTCCTCTCCTGTGATGTTCCTCCACCCTTCCAATCATGATGTCCTCCTGTAAAGACTAGTCCCTTCTGGCCACATGCCCAAGGTATGTAAAACAGAACTTCAAAATCCTAGCCTCCAAGGAAAAACTCGGTTTCACCCTCTCCAAGACAGATCTATTTGTTTTCTTGGAGGTCCATAGTATTTTCAAGACTCTTCTCCAGCACCACAACTAGAAGGTATTAATTTTTCTTCTATCATCCTTGTCCAGCTTTCTGATATATAGCAAGCAATTGCAAACTAGGGCCTCAGTCAGAATTACCTAAGTCTCCAAACTGCTATCATTGCTCTTTAGCACTCTGGAGAAGTCCCTGACAGCGTATTTTCTTGGTTGAGTTAAATACATGTACATGTAGAATAATTTGCTCACTTTTTTCTGTCCTCCTAGTGATTTAACCTTTCTACTATTACAGAATGTATTACAGTGCCTTCAAACTTTGAATTCATCCATAGTATGTGTCCAGGAACAAATTGACCTCCTTGAGAGTAAGGCTTTGTCTTAATTGAAACTTATATTCTCAAAATTAACTATTATCCTCAAGGTTGGCAGTTGGAAAACATCCCTCACTCTTAGACACCTCAGAATAAAGGCCTGGGTATCTGCTTCCAAAAAGTCATCATGATAAAAATTCTAGGTATTTTAGTTCTAATCTTGACACAAAGAGGTATCATGAATCAGATTCAACAACTAAAAACATGTCTCCAGAACTAACACCATGTGGGAATATAGTAGGTATTCAGTAAATATTTATGAAATTGAGTTATACAGAATTCATAAAAGATAATGAATCATGACATCTAAACAAATTCAAGGAATGATTACTATCAAATGGCTTTAATTATTTCTTACCACACTAAGGAGCTAGGAGAGGCTATTCTTTGGAAAAGGATATCATTCTTGGAAGGCTGGAGGGTTGGTGAAAGACAGGAAGACCTCTATTAAGATGGATTAATGCAACGACAGTAGCAATGGGCTCAAGTGTATCAGAAATGGTGATGATGGCACAGGACAGAACAAGATTCAGACCTGCTGTTCATAGGGTCATTATGAGTCATGCTTTCCTCGACAGCACCTAACAACAATAAGGAGCTGTGGGAATGTATTGTTCCTAGTCAATAAATTATTTTAACCTTTCTTGCTAAAAAGGAAGATTTGAAATATGTTCTGCAGAAGATCATAGATTACAGACTTCAATAAGGGTATTACATCTCAACATCAAGAACACAAAAGTCTACACCAATAGATCCACTGTAATGTCATGAAAGAGAAAAGATTGAAGTTGTCAATGATTTAATTTTTCTTGGGTCCACAATGAATATTTCTAGTCATAGCAATTAAGACATAAAAAGAAGAATGTGTTGCATTTAGAAATCTGCTGTCAATGATTTATCCTGTGTCCTAAAGAGCAATAATATCAGTTTAAAGAATAAACTGCACCTGACTCAAACGATGTTTCTTTCAATTGTTTTGTATGCACCTGAAATTTCAACAATATGTAAGGATGACAGAAGAATCAATGTCTTTGAATTGTGGTGTTGGATAAGGGTAGGGAATATCCCATGGACTAACAAAAGAATAAACAAGTGGGTCTTAGAAGAAGTGCAACCAATGTGATTCCTCCAGGAAAGAATGGTGAAACTCTAGCTAGCTAGCATACTTTGGGTTTGGTGTCTCGAGGGGCAGTCCTTGGAAAAGCACACAGCGCTGTTAGCAAAAGAGAAGAGGACCCTCAGAAAAGAGATTGACACCATGACTGTAACAATGTAGGCTTGAGTATTTCAAAGATGATAAGGATAGTGCAAGAGGAGGCAACGCCCTTAACTTTTGTTCATAGGATCACTGTGAGTCCTAGTGGACTTGATAGTACCTAACAACAATAACAGTCAGTTATATCTGATGAAGTTTTTTTCGTTTTTCATTTCAGCCTCAAGCTGATGTTGACATGGAAGGAAATGAAATAGCTCTCCCTCAGATTCATTTATAACTCTGCTCTAAGCTGCTGTGTTTTACAATGCCTTTTGAGAATTCTCAGTACTCACTCCTCTTATTCTTTCTCTTCTCTTCTCTTAGATGTTTTTAACCCAAGGGAAAACAAACCACTTAAATGTAACTGACACTGCATTCATACACATAACTTAAAATGTGTAAGTAACAAATACAAACCAGAGTGTTTTCCACTTTGTTTCATATCTTTCTGACTTACACATTCGTATTTGGACACTTTAAATGAAAACTAGGCCAAAATTACAACATTTTTACATTTTAGTTTTTGAAATCCACTCAGTTTCAGTTTTAAACAATATAACTACATTTTCTCCTCTAATCTCAATATTTTGTATTATTATCTGAAATAACACAAATTAAGAGAATTAGAGAAAAAGAAAAGTTATAACTAAATATAGAAACATGATAGTATTAACTTTTTAATTAATCAATAGGAAAAATAATTCTTTCTATATTATGCCCCTTTTCTCTAAGAATCCCAAAGAATCTCAAATCTCTAAGAATCTCAAAATGGCTATAGTTAGCATAGATGCTGTAGAACCAAATAGAATAACCTATAGTATTTGCTAGTTTATAATCTTTACACATTAATTACCATTGAGCCAGAACTGACTCAGAATTAGCCCTCTTGTGGGTTCTCAGTATCTGTAAATTGAAGAGAAGGAGTTTGTCTATTATTTTCTGAGACTCTGCTGTGCATTCCAACTTCCAGAGATATTGGCTTTGTGTTAGCAGCACAATTCCTTACAGACAAAAGGGATTGGTTCAGTGACTGCGGCAATAGTTTTGGAAAAGGTAGAGATTTTGATGATAGCACAAGATAAGGTTCTGATCTGTTAGAAATTGAATCACTATGAAGAACTCACCAAAAGGATTGGAAAGGAATGAGATTGAGTACGTCTGTGCAAAGTATCTTTGGAAAAGTTCAATATCAACAGTCAAAACTAGGGCAGGTGCTGACTGAGGAAGAGAGCATCTATTACTCATGTGCAAGTTCAAATTGAAACTGAAGATTAAACAAATAAATCTACAAGAACCAAATATGATCATGAGTTATTTTGCTTAAATGAAAAAGAAATTAT
Organism: Elephantulus edwardii; assembly: GCF_000299155.1. Taxonomy (NCBI): domain Eukaryota; kingdom Metazoa; phylum Chordata; class Mammalia; order Macroscelidea; family Macroscelididae; genus Elephantulus; species Elephantulus edwardii. The sequence continues at coordinate 8,979,974 of NW_006399870.1, forward strand.
TTTAAGAACATCTTTGAATCACTAACAATAAGAAAGATGTAAATTAAAACCTCAATGAGATACCATTTAACTCCAGGAGCAGTGGCAAAGTTTAACAAGACAGCAAGTGATATATGTTGGAGAAGATGTGGAGAGATAGGAACTCTCATACACTGTTGATGGGATAGTAAAATGGTACAACAATTCTGGAAGGCAATTTGGCATTGCCTAAAAAGTTGATCATAGAAATTCTATATGATCTACCTAAGAATATACTGTGAGAAAATGAAAACTGAGGCACAAATAGAGATAAACCAATGTTCATAGTAACATTATTCACTATTGTGATAATATGGGAACAGCCAAATATCCAATCACAATCAAATGGATTGAGAAATTATGGTACGTTCACACAATGGAATACTATGCAGCATGCAGGAGCAATGATTTAAAAAAAATTACCACATAATTTGGATAATCTGTTCTGCATATAGCTTGAAAAGGTATGGAGACAGGAGACATCCCTGGCATATATCCTTCACAATTCTTCCCATTCTTAGACTCAGTCACAGTTTATTGTGATCCACACAAACACCTTTGCATAATCAATGAAACACAGACAATTCCTCTACTACTCCTTGCTTTCAGCCAAGATCCATCTAATATTAGCTACAATATCCCTAGTACCACCCCTTGTAAAGCCAGCCTGCATTTCTGGTGGTTCTCTGTTGATGTGCTGCTCCAGTTGTTTTTGGATAATCAACAGAAAACCTTGCTTGCATGTGATATCAATGATATTGTTCTATAATTTCCACACTCTGTTGGATCACCTTTCTTTAGAATGGGAACAAATATAGATATTTTCCAGTCAGTTGGCCAAGTGCCTGTCCTCCAGATTTCTTGACATAACTTGGTGAGCACATCTAAGGCAGTATATATTAGTTGAAATAGGTTAGTTGGATGCTGGGCTGTATGAGGAAGAATGTGGCATCAGGATTGGTGGAAGATTCATCAACAATCTGAGCTATGCAGATGACACAACCCTGCTTTTTGAAACTGAGGAGGACCTAAAGCACTTGCTGAAGAAGATCAAGGACTGCAGCCTTCAATATGGATTGAGGCTTATTATCAAGAAGACAGATTCTCACCACTGGGCCAATTGACAGCATCATGATAAATGTGATTGAGATTGTTAACAACTTTAGTTTTCTGGACCCCATGGTTAACACTCTTAGCACCAGCATCCAGGAAATTAAAAGATGTATTGCCTTGAGTGGGTTTTTGTGTATGGAGTGAGGTGTGGGTCTTGCTTGAGTCTTTTGCAGATATTTTTCCAATTTTGCCAACACCATTTGTTAAAAAGGCTG
>NW_006399870.1:8986684-8998718 GCF_000299155.1 Elephantulus edwardii
GTGTTGAATATATCATGGACTGCTAAGAAAACAAATAGGTTCATCTTGGAGAGGTATTCATACAAAACTATACTTAGGTATAGTTTAGTGTAGTGTAGTGTTGTGTACTTTAGTTATAAAATATACCTAGGTATAGTTTAGTATACCAAGAAGCTGTTGTCTGAAAGAAACAAGGGAATATTGTGTGGATTAAAATCAGGAAGAACGTGCCTAAGTTAGGGTTTTATCTTTTCAAATGTATTTAATCTGTAAGGTGAGTAAATAATTAACAAAGCTGAATTCTGTAATGAACATGGCATTGAGATTGGAGGAAGGCTCATGAACAACCTACATTATACAGATGGCACAACCTTGCTTGCTTGAAAATAAGGGAGATCATATATGCTTGCTGTTGAGATCAAAGACTACAGCCTTCAATATAGATTATCTCAACATCAAGAAAACCAAGGTCCTTGTTTTTGTCCTTGTTGTTGTTATGCACCATCAAATTGCCTGTGATTCATATCAACCCCATGTACAATAGCTCTGAAGCCTGCCCTGTCCTGAGTCAGTCTCACTGACTCTGATACATCTATCTGCATTGCCTTAATTACTGTATCAATCCATCTTATCTGGGGTCTTCGTCTTCTGTACTATCCCTCCACCCTTCCCAGCAAGACGTGTTTCTCCAAGGATAGGTCTCTCCTAGCTATGTGCCCAAAGTATGTGAGATGGAGTTTCAAAATCCTAGCCTCCAAGGAGAAACTTGGTTTCAACCTCTCTAAGACAGACTTATTTGTTTTCTTGGAAGTCCATGTTATGTTCAAGAATCTTCACCAGCACCACAACTCAAAGACATCAATTCTTTTGTCATTTTTAGTCATTGTCCAGCTCTCTAGCGCATAGCAAGTAATTGTGAAGACCGTGGACTTGATCGAGCACACCTTAGTTTCTAGAATGACATCATTGCTTCTCAGTTCTCTGTAAAGGTCCCTAACTGCAGATTTACCTAATGCAATTTGCCTTTTAATTTCCTGACTGCTGGTGCCACTGGGAGAATAAGTAAGCCCATGACAAACAGAGAAAGGAATTAATCTGAAAATTATTTTTGCCTTACTTGGATCTACAATCAACATCCTTGGCTCCAGTCAGGATAACAGAAAATGCATTGCTTTGGACAAAATCGCTGTTAGGGATCTCTCCAAAATACTGAAGAACAATGATGTCAGTTTGAAGACTACAGTGTGCCTGATTTAGGTCATGGTCTTTTCCACCAATTACTATGCATCTGATAGTTTAATAATACATAAAGATGACAGAACAAGAATTGATACCTTTGTGTTTTGATGTTGGAGAAGCTTATCGAATACCCCATACCCTGTCATTTTCTTGGGATAAATACAACCAGAGACTCATTGGAGGCAAGGATGGTGAAGTTTTATCTCCAATTCTTTCGTCTTATTGTTAGGAGAAGCTATTCCCTGGAAAACAATATCATTCTTGGAAATGTGGATGGTCAGAGAAAAAGAGGAAGATTTCCTACGAGACGGATTGACACAGTGATTACACCAAAGGACTCAAGTGTGTCAGAGATGACACTAGTGGCACAGGATAGGACAGGATTCAGGTCTGTTGTTCACAGGCTTACGGACAGTCAGACTAAATTCTAAGGCATGTTAACAACAGCAACAATGAGTAATAGTTGACTTGATGATATCTAAAAATGGCAACTATTTTTTTAGGAACAATTAATTACCAGGTGTTTCTTTTGTGGAAGTTCTGGATGAGTGGTAGTCCAGTACTTAGCTATTGTGACACTGTTGTTGCTGCTGTTGTTGTTGTATACAGTTGAGTCTGAACTGACCCATAGCTGAGCCTCCAGTGGGTATTCAGAGGTAGTTAATTACATGGGAGAAGATTGCCCTTTCTTCTGCTGCAAAGAGTCTGGTGGCCTACCACCACGTGCTTTTAAGATTGCAGCACAGCTTCTTGTCACTAGGCCACCAGAGCTCCATAAAGTTAAGACCAAAAACACAAATTCATTAGAAATCTTTTATATATCAGTCAGATGATCTATAACAAATTCATTCATTTTGCGAAGATATAACTTGTCATCTCTTTTGGTCACATGAACTAAATATTTATAGGATATATTTTATTTCATTTTTAGTTTTTTGTTTAACTAGTGCCTTGATCATTGGATCTTCTGAAGGAAAAGACCTGGAGATTTAGGCCCACATAGCATAGTCTGTAGGGAGTTGTGTTGCTAACTCAAAAGCAGTGCCTCTCTGATGGGTTTAATCCACCAGCTGCTCAGCAGGAGAAAAAAAAAGAGCAATATACTTTTGTGTGATTTACTCCCTCAGAAACTCCCTAGAGGGTCAACTATCAGTCAGTTCCAACTTAATCACAATGAGGCTTGCGGAAATTTTTAAAAGTTTTGAATGACTAAAGCATGAGAATCTGTTAAACTTAGTTCCATCTCTATCATCCAAATACTCCGTTCTGCAACATTAAAGGACAAAATTGCTACCATTGACACATTTCCAGAGAATCTGAGATGTGATTGTCATCATTAGTATATTTCACTTCAAAATTACTTTCATATTCTTCTTAATTCCCCGCACTAACTTTGTAGTATCCCTATAAATAAAAGATTTTTGAGGAACATTCTTCTAAGCGGTATAGCACTCTTCTGTCAATTTGTTGTACTAAGGTAACATGGGTTAGCTGTGATGCTGAACCTTGTGCCACTGGGGTGTCAAATGCCATAATAGTTATCCATTGTGGGCAGTGTTTGGTGGAGCTCCCAGTTTAAGACAGTGTTGGAAGCAAGGGTGGCATCCACTTCCTAAATCACATGCCTCTGGAAACTCTATAAACTGTGGGAAATGACGATGGTTCTAGAAAGCTTTCAGGCCTCTTGTTCATAGGGTCTTTATGTGTCATGCTCAACTTGACTACAATCAACAACAATAATAGCAATGGATTAAAGAGCCCATTTACTTGTCTTCCGCCTTTCAGCATTAAGAAGGGGAGGGAGGCTGGAAGAAGTCATTGCTCTCTGTCTAATTGGATACTACTTGTTTATTTATTCATAGAGTTTATCTATTTCCCTGTTAACACACCTCTTCTTCCAAAACTGCCTTGTTTGAGAAGATAATTACCCTTAGAATGTTGAAAATACCCACAGGCAACCCCACTTCACTCTTCATAATTGCTTTTCCCATCTATCCTGTCCAATGGAATGTGATGTTATTAATCCAATGAAAAGGTAATGAACCTTTTGGAAGCATATAATACCACCGATCTGAATTTCCCACAAAAGGACATTATATTGATGCTATGAAAAACAGTTCACTGGTGTTTCCTACTTCCATTGATCAGCTATTCATTCAAGACCATGAAACTAGATATTATGAGGAGCTGGACTTTGCTTTGTAAAAGAACAAAAGCATACGTGGTATGTATATTCTTATTCTTCTTACTGATTCAAGTGTTAATAGTGTTTGTCAGATAGATAATTTTTTATTATTGTTTTTAAACATAATTCATTTAGTGTTGTCCTGCTGTTCTACTTTATTATTATGTATTTTACACACTAATGCATAGAAAACATTGTCATTTTCTTCCTTTTTGTTAAACAATTTTATTCCTTCCTATAATCATTCATTTAAGAAGGCTGCATGATAGTCTTGGAGGAGCAGGGAGTGGGTTGCTAGATACCAGGAGGCCATGAAAAAGAGGAAAAAAATCTTGAGAAGATGAGAAGTAAAGCATCAGGAAGAATGGGAGCTGGAGATGGAAACAAAGGCATAGGGATAACTAAATTCAGAAACAATTACGTGGGAAAAGCAAACATAAAGAACCGTGAAGAAGAAAACAACATAAATGTATCATAGCATTACACTTCATGGCATTTGGTGAATTGTGATCCCTCAACAACCTACTGAACCATAAGGGTGTCATGAAATTCCTGAGTTTTTAATAAGAGCCAAGAATTTGCTTCTCCTTGTATCAAGAACTCAATTACAAACACAGAGGTAGAGGAGAAGTTAAGGGCAGTATCTTCACATACACATATTTGAGGGTGTTGCACAGGTTTGATTTTGGCAGGCCTTGTGGTAAGAATTATGATAGGCACAGAAAGGTCTCTGAAATCAATTTCCTTCCAAAATCATCCATAGATCCATCGGCTATCAAAGTCCTCCAGATATTTCAATCCCTTTATTTGAAGTCTAGGAATAAAGGGGGAAAGTAGAGACAACAGGCTCCCACGGAAGACTTACTCCACAGGTGCCGCAGACACATCAACTAAATGTACATTTTAAAGACAACTACGAAGTGGTTATTAGCATTTTACTTTTTCTTTTATTTACATATTTCTCTAATCCTCATATCTCTCTAACGTTCACATTTCCATTTTACAGACGAGGTAAGCAGATCTGGAAAGTGTTTGATTGACAAAAATACTAAGTATTGTTGTGTGGCTCAAATTGGAAACAACCCACAGTTTACCCTCCATGGTTTTTTAGAATCAATAAATTGCACAGGAGGAGATTGCCCATCTTTCTCTTGCGGAGCAACTGATGGATTAGAACCATGTACATTTACATTGACAGCAGATGTCCTTACCACTAAGCCACCAGTGCTCTACTCTCTAATAAATGTTAGGACCCAACAATTCACTCTTTCGGCAAGGTCCATGTTTGTCAATCTATTTGCTTGAAACATGCATGAAAAGATGAAGATAATGCAAATAGGGTTTGGGCTCTGGGAAGGTTTTAAGAGCAGCTTTCATGGAATAGGAATTACCATCTTTAGTTAACATTAAAGTGTAACAAGCTTTAATGGGAGAATTAAAGGTCCCCCTTGTCAATAAAAATCAAAGCCACCAAGAACAACAGAAAAGGATGTGTTCCCAGTAATATCACTCCCTTCCACTCATCCAATATATTTTGAATGGTAGATGATCAAGAATGTAAACTATGGGGCCTTTCCCCCTTTTCTTTACATAATGACTGACAAGGGAGCTCTGGTGGTCTAGTGATAAAAAGCTGCTCTGCAAACTCACACCAGCTGCTCCACTGGAGGAAGATAGGAAATCTCCTCCCGTGTGATTTTCAGTCTCTGAAAACCCACTGGAGGGTCAGCTACAGGTCAGTTCTGGCTGGAGGGCACACACCAACAATAATACATAAGATGTCAGGCTGTTAAGTAAAAGGTTAATGGATGGACTATCAGCTCCTCCAAAGAAGAAAGGCATGTAGTTTCTTGTTGTTTATAAAGATTATAGTAGTAGCAATCTAATGGAGAGTTGTCAAGAGTCTGGAAAGAGTCTATGGCAATGTGTTCGGTTTTTCCAATTTATTGCTTTGTCAGGAGCCCTGGTGGCATAGTTGTTAAAAGACTCAGCTGCTAACTGGAGGGTCAGAGGTTCAAACACACCAGGCACTTCAGATGTGGTAGTGTGCTGCCTTAAAGACTTGGTTTTGGGAATTCTGTGAAACAGTTCTACTCTGCCCAACAAGGACACTATTATTTGAAAAAAGAAAAAAAGACAGCAATGAGTTTGGTTTTGGATTGCTATGGTTTTCCTGATCAAAACAAAGGTAGAAAGTATTTCTCTGTTCTCAGCTGATATGGGATTAACCACATCTATAATTCATATTCTGATACAGTCAGGGTGGAAAATACCTTTGGAAACGATGATGACATTATCTACCAGAATAGCACAATTCTTTTAGCTCACCAATTCTACTTCTAGATGTATGCCCACATAGAAATACGAGAAGAAGCTATCACAAACAACATGACAGCCTTGTTTGAGACAACAAAATACATAGAAGGAACCAAACACCCTCCATGAGTGAATGTGAAGACACTGTGACTTATTCTGTGCACTTAATAATAAAAATGAAGACATTCTAGCTACTTCATCAAATGAAAACCTCATAAAATGATCAGATTATTAAAGCTTGTATATGGATGATAGCTTTTGTTTACATTTAAAATATGCCTATAATACTGTGTACTATTTCAACTCACCTCTACAAGTCCACTGGGATTCCAAGGATGTAACTTTCATAGAAACACTATAATGTATATACTGAAGGGAATTGTGCTCCTACCCCAAAATACAGAGCTTTGGTAGTTTGAATTCACCAGCAACTCCATGGGAGAGAGATGTGCAAACTCCTCCTGTGCAAGTTACAGTACTGAACCAATAGGCAACATCATGATCAATGGAGAAGTGATTGAAATTGTCAACAATTTTATCTTACTTGGGACCACAAACACCTTCAGTACCAGAAGTCAGGAAATAAGGAGACACATTTCAATGGGGGAAATCTGCAGTTAAGGACTTCTCCAAATTACTGTGGAGTTATGATATCAGTTTGAGGACTAAGGTACCTCTGATTCAGGCCATGATCTTTTTGATCACTTGCTATGTACCTGAGAGCTGACAATGAATAGGGATGATAGAAGAATAATTGATGCCTTTGGAGAAGAGTACTGAACATCCTATCAGTGGCCAAAAGAACAATCAAATATATCTTGAAAATCATGCAGCTGGAGTGCTCATTGGAGGCAAAGAGGATGAGGCTTCACCTCACAAACGCTGGACATGTTGCTAGGAAAGGGACTATTCCTAGGAGAGTGATATGATACTTAAAAGGGTAAAGGGTCAGCGAAAGAGAGCAAGATCCTTTATCAGGTGGATTGACCCCGTAACTGCCACAGTGGAATCGAATGTGTCAAGAAGTGTGAAGAGGGTACGGGAGATAACATGGTTCAGAAGAATTCAGGATGCTAAAGAGCTGAATAGAAGATTCCAAAGGGCAGCACGGGATGACAAAGTAAAATATTATAATGAAATGTGCAAGGAGTTGGAGTCAGAAAATCAAAAGGGCTGAACTCGCTCAGCATTTCTGAAGCACAAGAAACTGAAGAACAAATTGAAACCTCGACTTGCTATAATCGAGGATGCTTTAGGCAGAATATGAAATGATCCAGGAAGTATTTAAAAGAAGATGGAAAGAATATACTGAGTCACTGTATCAAAAGGAATTGGCAGACACAAAATAATTTCATGAAACAACATATGAGCAAGAGCCTATGGTGATGAAGGAAGTTCAGGCTGCTTTGAAGGAAATAACAAAAAAATAAGGTCCAGGAATAGATGCTATACCAATTGACATATTTCAGCTAACAGATGGTGCCCTGGATGTGCTCACCAAGTTGTGCCAAGAAATCTGGAGAGCAACCACTTGGTCAACTGAGTGAAAGAGATCTATATTTGTTCCCATCCCAAAGAAGGGTGGCCCAACAGAGTGTGGAAACTATAGAACAATATCATTGATTTCACATGCAAGCAAGATTCTTGGACTATTATCCAAAAACAACTGGAACAGCACATCAACAGAGAACTGCCAAAAGTCCAGGCTGGGTTTAGAAGGGGTCGTGGTACTAGGGATATTGTAGCTAATGTTAGATGGATCTTAGCCGAAAGCAGGGAATATCAGAGGAATGTATATCTGTGTTTCATTAACTATGCAAAGGCATTTGACTGTGTGGATCATAACAAAGTGTGGCTGACTCTGAGAAGAATGGGAATCCCAGAACACTTGATCATGCTAATGCGAAACCTATACTTGGACCAAGAGGCAGTCATCAGAACAGAGCAAGGAAACACTGCATGGTTCAAAATTGGGAAGGGCGAACGTCAGGGATGTGTCCTGTCTCCATACCTTTTCAACCTGTATGCAGAACAGATTATCTGGGAGGCTGGGCTCTATTAGGAGAAATGTAGAGTCAAAACTGGTGGAAGATCTATCGACAATCTGCGGTATGCAGATAACACAACCCTGCTTGCTGAAACTGAGGAGGACCTGAAGTGCTTGCTGCACAGGGTCAAGGACTGCAGCCTCCAGTATGGATTGAGGCTCAGTGTCAAGAAGACAAAGAGTCTCACCACTGGACTAACTGGCTGCATCAGGATGGATGGTGAAGAGATTGAGATTGTTCACAGCTTTAGTTTGCTTGGCTCCACAGTCAACAGTCTTGGCACCAGTAGCCAGGAAATGAAAAGGCACATTGCCATGGGAAAGTCTGCTGTTAGGGACCTTTCCAAAGTATTGAAGAGCAATGGTGTCTCTCTGAAGACTAAGGTGCATCTGATACAGGCTATGGTCTTTGCAATCACTTGTTATGTATCAGAGAGTTGGACAATGACTAAGGAGGATAGAAGGAGAATTGATGCCTTTGAGCTGTGGTGCTGGAGAAGATTATTGAGGGTACCATGGACAGCTAGAAAAATAAACAGATTCATCCTGGAAAGGGTTAAACCTGGCATCTTCCTGGAAGCAAGGATTCTGAGGCTCCCTCTAACATACTTTGGACATATTGTAAGGAGGGACCGGCCATTGGAGAGGGTGGAGGGACAGCGCAGGAGGGGAAGGGCCTCTATGATGTGGATTGAGTCAGTGACTGGAGTAATCAGGATGGGTGTGTTGGAGACAATGCAATTTGCACAGGACAGAGCAGAGTGTAGGGCTGTTGTACATAGGGTCACTATGAGTCGCAAGTGACTCGACAGCACATAACACACACAACACATATATATAACCTTTATGAATAATCATATGGAAATGAGAAAGTGTTGCACCCTGGGGAAGGGAGTGAGTGAATTAGTAAAGGACTCATGAGAGGTCTCATTTGCATTGGTGTTAGTAACATGCCCTTTGCAAAGCTCTGTAGTAGAAATGTTAAACGTTGGCTTTTATTTTCTTTTTCCTATGTCTAAAACCTTTCAAAACAAAATTAAGAAAGCAAAGTCGCTTTCCATCAAGTGAATTCTCTGTGTTAGTGACAACATGTGCTATAGGATAGAATTGCCCCTTAGGGCTTTTTTGGCTTTGCTGAAGCAGATGACCAAGGCATTTTCTGCAGCACTGCAGGGTGGGTTAGAGTGGCCAACTTTTAGAGCAGTAGTCAAGTGCAAAAGAAGTAAAAGCAAGGACCAAAAAAATTCTATAAGCCTCAACAAGGGATTTTTTTTTTAATTTAGTTTGTTTATTTTTCATTTCAATGAACATCTGCAGAGATTTTGGAATTCCATTCATTCATTGTTGCCCCCTTCCCCCCGCACAACCCCCCCCCCCGTTTGCTCCTCTCCTTGAAAAGCAAAAGACATCTTTTTAAGGATGTGATTCAAAGTCTGAGAGATTTGGGGACAGGACAGGACAGAACAGACCCTGCTTTGTCCAAGCAGAGGCTCTTGATGCTCCTTAGATAATTAGATGGCACTGGCTTTCAGTGGATCACTTGGGCTGCTTCGTAAGGTGGGGAAAGTGCCCTAAAGCAGAGAGAGATATACTAGGGAGAGCCACAGAAGGAGTCAGAGGAAAAAAGATGATAATTGAGGCTCTGCCTGATTCCTCAGGGCTGTTGTGCATGAAGGGACCTACATTGCTCCCAAGCAGTCACTTATGTTATTATTTTTCTCAGTGGGTTTCAAGCTGCCTGCAATTCTCTGTTAGTTAATAAGAAAAGTGAGAGATGCAACAATTGCCTTTGCTTGGCTGACTTGTAAAGGCTTTGTTGCTCAAAAACGAAACAAAGGCCCTAATAACACTCTGTGCTGCAAAGGCAAGTGTTAGGGAACAGACCAAAATCAATTATCTGAGCTGGGTGAGACTCAGAGACAAGCAGCAAGGCTCACATGTGCACTGCAGCACCCAGCCACACTGTCCCATTAGCAGGGTGTTGCAGCCCTCATGGGAGGGACAAAGCCGTGTGAGAAAATTATCATTAAAAGCAATAAATGGAAACAAGCTCCTGATGCCCTTCTGTCATGGTCCTGAGCATGAACCTTGCTTTATCATTTTGTGGCTGAATCCAGTAGTGTCCCAAGCTGGAAAGACAGCTAGTTGCAGGTGGGCACATTGGTGTATTCTGATAGTTAATGATATTTAATAACCAGCAAGCAGTCTGGTGGCACACTAGATAAAGAGTATGGCTTTAAACTGAAAGTTGGTGGGTTGAACCCTCCCAGGAGAAAAGGTAGAACAATCTGATCTGTAAATTAATATTCATAGTCTGTAAAGATTTACAGGTACATTTAAGCAACATTGGAATAAATGCAGAAAAGACTGAAGTTAACGAGGATTTTATTTTACTTGGACTTGCAATGAACATACATGGAAACAACAATTAAAAAGTCAAATGCATATTGTATTGGACAAATATGATAGAAAAGATCTCTTTTAAGTGTTAAGCCAAAAGGTTGTTTTTGTTTTTTTTTAAAGTCACTGTAGGACTAAGATATTTTTGACTGAAGCAATAATATTTTCAAATGTCTCAAACAAAAAGTGGAAGTTATAAAGTAATATGAAAATACTTTCAAACAAAAGTAAAATCTTTCTAAAAACAATTCAAAGATGATTGTGGTAGTGTATTACAGGGAATTACCAGAAATTCAAGCTAAATTCAGAAGAGGCCCTGGAACAAGGGATATCTGATGGCTCTTGGTAAAGTTGAGAATATCAGAAAGATGTTCACTTATGTGTTATATAAAAGATAACATTTGATTGTATGGATCATAATACCCAATAAATAACATGGGAGGAATGGTATTCTCAGAACAATTAATTGTGCTCCTGTGAACCCTATACCTATAATAAGAAGCAGTCTTTCCAACAGAACAAGGGATACTGTGTGACTTAAAATCAGGAAAAATCTGCATCACGGTTGAATTCTTTCTTCATACCTGTCTTCAGTCTGTCTGCTGAACAATGATTCAAGAAGCTGGACTATATGAAGGAGAATGTGGTTCAGGATAAGAGGAAGGCTCATCAACATCATTGATACAACTTTGCCTGGAGAAAGTAAAGAAGACTTGAAGCATTTACTGCAGAAAGTTAAAGGCTGTAACCTTGGATATAGACTATACCTCAACATCAAGAAAACCAAAATCCTCACCACTGGTTCAATAGACAATATCAAGATAGATAGAGGGCTGAAATTATCAATGGTTTAATTTTACTTAGATCTGCATTCAACATTCTTTGCTGTCAAGTAGTAAAAAAGTATATCATATTAGAGAAATCTGCTTTCAAGGACATTTTTTTAAATACTAAAGAGGAATATCAGTTTAAAGACTAAAGTGCACCTGGCTTAGGCCATCTTATTTCACTTGCTTCATATACATGTGAAAGTTGGAAAATGAGTATGGGAAACTGAAGAAGAATTGATGATTTTGAATTGCGGCGCTGCAGAAAAGTACTGAATATGCGATGGACTGGAATGTCAAAAGAACCAAAGAGTCCATCTTGGGAAAGTGCAGCCAGCAGGTTCCTTGGGGGTTAGGTTTGTGACACTTTCTCTCATATACACCAGGCGTGTTGTCAAGAGGGGTCATCCTTTGAAAAAATATTTCATGCTGTGAAAAGTCAATGAAAGGGAGGAAGACCCTCAATAGGATGGGCTAATACACTGATGGCAACAACGAGTTTGGGAAAGACAGAGATTGAGAGGATGACAGAGAATAAGGCACGCTTTTGATATATTGTTCAACCGATTACTGTGAGTTGTAAATGACTCTATGGAACCAAATGTCATAATTCATGGAAAATATGCTGAATGTAAAATAAAACATGATTAAATCTGAAGAACTGATATTTTTGTATTATTAATTTGTATCGCATATTTACTACAGTAGATAGATGTTGACATAAATATTGACATATTAGGCATTGGAGAGATGAGATGGACTGGCATGGGACATTTTGAGTCAGATGAACATATGATATATTACTCTGGAGATGAAAAGATAAGGAAAAATGGGGTTGCCTTCATAGTAAAAAAAAGTTATTTCTCGATCCATCTTGAAGTACAACATTGTGAGTGACAGGATTATATCCATATGCTTACAAGGAAGTCCAGTGAATACCATTATCATTCAGATATATGCACCAACAACCAGAGCCAAAGAAGAAGAAATAGATGATTTCTACCAACTTTTACAGGCAGACATAGATTGAACATGCAATCA
>NW_006399870.1:9000886-9015710 GCF_000299155.1 Elephantulus edwardii
GGAAGACCCTCTATGAGATGGATTGACTCAGTGACTGGGGTAATTGGGATGGGTGTGTCAGAGGCAGTGCAGTTGGCGCAGGATAGAGCAGGGTTTAGGGCTGTTGTACATAGGGTCGCTATGAGTCGCAAACGACTAGATGGCACATAACACCACCAACAACAACAGATAGGTGTTAGAAATGAGTGTGAATTTGGACATGTAATTAGGAGAAACTTGTCCCTGGTCAAGGGATTTCATAAAGTCTCATCATTCTAACTTCTCTGGAGTTGGAACAAACTCATAGCTGACCCTGAATAAATCTCATGTGAAAAGATGGCCCATATTTCTCCCTCAGAGTAGCTAATGGGGTTGAATCACCTGCCCTTGGGTTTGGCAGTACATAGGTTCAGTTAAAAGGAGAAAGACTCTCAGTAAAATTTATTAGCACAGTGGATTGACAGGATATTGTAGAATCCAATGGTGGTCTATATCAGTATTGTTTAATGTTTTGGAACCAACTTGATGACACTTAACGACAGACATAGACAGTGTCCCTCGTGTACATCACGTGGGATCGGTTACTCTTTGAAGTGAATTTTCAGGTTAATTATCTTTTGCTAAAGTAATAGTAAAGGAAATAAAAAGAAATAGAGGTATTCTGTAAACTTTCATTATGAGACTATAATCTGAGATGGTCTTACCAAATGTTTGCTCCCAGTTGGTAGGTTTTCTTTTCACCCTGTTGGAAAATGTTTTTGATGCACACATAGATTTAGTTTACAAAATACTCCTGGACCTCCACAAGACAAAGACTGATAATCCAATTACAAAATGGGAAAAAGACATCGAAAGAATTTTCACAGAGGCAGATATTCAAATGGCAGACAGACACATGAAGAAATGCTCCAAATGACTGGCAATAAGAGAGATGCAAATCAAAGCCACAGTGAGGTACTGTCTCACTCCAGTAACCGTGGCAAAGTTTAACAGGGCAGTAAGCCATACATGTTGGAGAAGATGTGGTGAGAAAGAAACTCTTAAACATTATAGGTGGGATTGTAAAATGGTACAACCATTTTGGAAGGCATTTTGGCACTTCATCAAAAAGCTGAAGATAGAAACTCCATATGACTCAACTAATCCACTACTTTTAATATAGCCAGAGAAAATGAGAACTGAAGCACAGAGATCTGTACACCAATGTTCACAACAGCAATATTCACCATCATAAGAACTTGGAAACAGCCCAAATGTCCAACCACAAATGAATGGATTGAAAAGTTGTGGTACATTCTTACACTGGAATACTACGCAGCATGCAGGAGCAATGATTTTGTAAATTATTACCTAACTTGGGAGAGGCTGGAGAGAATTATTCTGAGTGAACTAACTCAGACCCATAAGAACAAATATTGTATAAAACCATTATTGTAGATTAAGTATAAGGATCCAAGGAGGGTGGGGAAGGGGTGAAAGCAGAGGGATGAGGATGTGCAGGGGGTGGGGGAGATTAATAATTGGGTTGTACAATTTTATGGGGCGGGGAGGGAAATTAGAAGAGTCTTTTCTCAAAATCAATGTATTCAAATTTTGTAATAAACATGTATTTAAAAAACAAAAAAGAAAGAAAAGAGACAGAGGCATGTAAGATTGGTCATGGTAGCTGAATTTGAAGGTGAATGTCCATTGTGGGTCTTCCTTAAAATCAAATATATGAGAACTATCTAATTATTAATGTTAGATATCCCTAAATCAACTGCAAGACTAAGTGAGTTTATGAATCAAAGATTAGAACCTTGCCCTATCCTGGGATGTCCTCATGAACCCTGCCATGTTGGAGCTCATTGTTAAAGTCATTGAATCAGTCCATCTCCTTGTGGGTCATTTTCTCTTTTGTTGGTGCTCTCCTTTCCCCAACGTGAAGTCATTTACCAAAGATGAGTCCCTTCTAAAAATATACACAAAGTGTGTGAGATGAAATGCCATCATCTTTACCTCTAAGGAACACTCTGCTTACACTTCCTTCAAGGCAAATTTGTTTGTTCTTTAGTATATTTAATACTCTCAGCTAACATCACAATTCAAAGATGTCGATTTTCTTTGGTCTTCCTTATTCATTGTGCAATTTTCAGATGCATAGAAAGCAATTGCCATCTTTGTAAAAACATAAATGCCCAGATTATACTCTCAACCATCTTTAAAACCTTGGAAATGAGATACAAAACTCATAATTATTTTTCTCAAGTAATTCCAATGTGTTGCCAAAGTTGAGATGTCTTACTTAGATAGGATGATGTTTTAGAGTCTACTTCAGTTGGCAGTTGGATGTGTTTATGGGAAATTTTTAGAGGATAAAGGATATTTTAACAACAGCTGGGGAAGTTGGAGTTTGGTCTGACCTCTGCCAGTGTTTTTTTGACTTTAAGAAATGAACGTAAATCCACCAAGTCTCAATGTTTTCCTCTGTTATACAGGAGAGGTAACTTAGTAACATTTTAGGTCCTTTGAACTTTACATTTATGTGACCTTGAAACTTTAAAATCTAGCCAAAAACGTTAAAACTTTTCAGAAGAGGGGTGTAACTGTTCACCAAGCAACTTCTCCATGTACTGAAAACTGCTGGAAAATCAACGATGTGCAATTTTCAAATGGCAGTTACAGGAACTAGGATTCCTGTTTACTGTAGGTAGATTCTAGTCAGCAAGACAGATGATTGTTAAGTGTATATAGCTGTATCCAAACTAAACTAATCTCACTGCTGCCAAGTAAATTCTAACTCATAGTGACGCTAGAGGAAAGTATAGAAAGTCCAGTTGAGTTTGGAAGGCTGTAATTCTTTGTAGAAGCAATCATGTCTTGTTCCCATGGAGTGGGTGGTGAGTTTGAATAATCCTAAACTTTTAGTTCACAGATGAGTGTTGCAACCACTGAACCATCAGGACTCCTTACATAATTGTTCAGATAAATGATTTTTTTAATTTTTTTTATTAATTTCAGTGAACATCTACAGAGATTTTGGAATTCCATTCATTCACTGCTGCACTTTTCTCCCCACCCACCCCACCCCCACCCCCAGTTTGTTCCTCTCCTTGAAAAGCAAAAGAAAAACTCCTTCATTGGTACACAATCTGATGAGGGAGAGAGTAGTTTAAAAGTAATATATTTTAGGGCATTGTGATTATCATAAGGGTCCAGAATGAGGGTTGCAGAGTAGAGTATACTCAGGGTGGGGCTGGGAGTGGGGGTGTGTGGGGAGATTGTGTACCAGATAAATGATTTTAAAAAATCAGTCTTATATCCAACCAGTATCTCCAGTTCTGACACAATATGTAATACATGAAGTATCCAACTATTGATTTCAGGATTGAACAAATGAACGGCACTTCGAATATATGGATAAATGTGTGATGACTCTTTGGAATTTGTGTGTTTCTGCACCATTCAATACTAAACAGCCACTTTTCTCTCCTAATTTTCCAAGAGACGATGGTTGCCTTGAATGTGTGCATGATGATCTCTAATACCCCATGTGGCTACATGTGTTTAACCACTTCACCGCGTTTTTGTGTGTTTAAAGCGCAGAGGGATGTGGTTCCTGCTCCAGGAAGGACTAGCCTGAACTAGTGAGATTTGAGTCATGTTACCACAGAGATACCATTCTAACTTCATAAAGAAGGATTGCTATTTTTGTTAATTGTACTTTATAAAAGTCAGCAGAATAGAGTCTGGGTAGGAAGCAGTAATATCTAGAGTAGAATGATAAAAACTAATTTAAAATTAATTTTCTGTAACTCTTTGTAAAGTCACCTAACAACATCAAACAATTTTGTACAGGAGGTATGGTAGCATGCAAGTGGATTCTGACACCAAGAAAGGAGATTTGAGTCATTATCCATCTCACAGCCCTTCAATCAGTGATTGTTGGGTGTAAAAAAACCATTGAGTCAGAGAGTAATAAAAGAATAAAGTGTTTGTGTTACACCCCCTGCTTCATACCTATAATTTTCAATGATAGTGCTAAAGAAGGTGTTTGGAAGAAAGCACAATGACGTGGCTTCACTTTTATTCACAAAGACAGTTAAGTGGAAACAACACCCAGCAAGAGCACATGGTGCTAGCCCTGTTAGGTCTCAGCCTTTTATGAAGTTGGGGAAAATATTCAGAAGTCCTTCTGTATAAATAATTAAATAGAGTCAGTGGTGATTCTCAAGTAAAAGCACACAAAGGCTGGTAATTATTGTTGATTGGAACCATGTGGCCAAACCTTCATGCTGAATATAGATTTTCTTTGGATAAGGAAGCTAAAAGTGGAGGATAACAGCAGGCAAAATCCACCAGAGCAAATAACTATGAGATTGGGTGAGCGTCTACCTGCACAACCTCAGGAGGGACTCACTGATGGATGTACATGCAATGTTGATATACACGCCCTCACGTAAACTGGAGATGCTGGCTACAAAAGGACGAACGGCAGGGCCACACAGGGTCCTGGAGAGTAGATAGAGATGGCAGGCAAGACTCGTGCTGCCTGAAGGTCAGGTAAGGGCTGGGTCCAGTTTCTAATAAAACAAGAACTGAAGGAAGCAGTGTAGGGCTGGATGTTTGGGTTTGTTGTTTCCACCCCCCCCCAAAGTCATTCCCATACATTAAATCCTTACTCTCTTTAAATCACTAAAAAATATTTTATTATTTAAGTAGACTTTTAAGTCATTCTTAGTTGTTTTCCCCCTTAATTTTTTGCTGTAATTTAGGTGAAAGTTTATAAAGCAAACTGATATTTTCCACTCAACAATTCAGACACATTTTGATAACAATTTTTAGTTTAAATGCTATGTGTATGCTCTGAGATCTAATTGTTCGGGATCTACTACAATGAATCAAATATATTAATACATACCACAAAGGCACCTCTGAGTCTTTCACAGAAAAATGTACATACAGAGTGAATTTTAACCCAAAGAAAAACTGAAAAATTTAAGGAGAGATTCACCTTAAGATGTTGAAAGTAAAACCAGAACTTGATCAAGTTGATCCAAAATGACGCAGTGTATTTCCATGTACCCTTATGTTTTACAGTACCAACATGGTCTGTAGCCTAAATAAAAACATTTATATATAGATACTGTGACACTACACACATGCACAGATAAATAAAATATTAAGGAGAGTTATAGTGTTGTAGTAGATACCTGCTGTGTTTTAACCAAAAGGTCAACCACCAAATGCTTTGTAGACAAAACCTGGAAGAAAGATCTATAAAGCATTGCAAATCTGTGGAATAGAATTGGAGCTACCTCAAAGGCAGTGAGTTTTTAATGGAAAGTTAGGCAAAATATCTAGAAGTTCCAGATGGTCTACTCAAAAATCACTTGGAGAACAGGAAAACTCAGCAGTAATAGTTTATTGATGTGCATTGAGAATCTATTGTGTTTTAGATTCTCTGTGAAATAAAAAATACAAACAAACCCTGAACCTAGAAACTCAACTAAATCCTGAAGCGGAAATGAGCCACGTGATTCATTATCCATATGGGATCTCCATAGAAACTGAAACCAAATGCATTGTTTTCAAGTTGTGTTTCCAATTTTCCATCAGATTTCCAAAGCTGTAAATCTTTACAGGAGAAGATTGCCTCTCTTTGACCTAGGGAGTCAATGATGGATTAGAACCACTGACCTTTCACCTAGCAACTGTTAAAGATTGTGAACCATAAACTGGTAATTTATTAAAGAGCCAAAGAAATATGCCAAAAGTACACCAGCCCTTATTCTAACTCAGATCTGTTTTTTGTTGTTGTTATGTGCCACCGAGTCATTTGTGACTCATAGCGACCCTATGTACAATAGCCCTGAAACCTGCTCTATCCTGTGCTAACATTATTGTTTCTGACACACATACTCTCATTATCCCTGTCACTGAATCAATCCATCTCATTCAGGGTCTTCTTCTCTTTCACTGTCCCTCCACCCTTTCAAGCATGATATCTCTCTCCTAGGACTAGTCCTTCCTTGCAACATGTCCAAAGTATGTCAGACAAAGCCTCAGAATTCTTGTCTCCAAGGAACAGCCTGGTTTCACCATCTCTCTAAGATGAACCTGTTTGTTGTCCATGTTCAATACTCTTCTCCAGCACCACAGCTCAAAGGCATCGATTGTCTTTCTATCATCCCTAGTCCAGCTATCTGACACATAGCAAGTAATTGCAAAGCCTATGACCTCGATCAGGCACACCTTAGTCTCCAGACGGACATCATTGTTCTTCAGTACTCCTGGCTGCTGGTACCGAGAGTGTTGATTATGGAGCCAAGCAATTTGAAGCTGTTAACAATCTCAATCTCTTCACCATCTATCATAATGCTACCAATTATCTATAAGACTCTGGTTCATTTGCAAATGATTAATTGGGCTAAAGAGTCTCTTTTTCTAGCTTAAATATTTCTCACACAGATGTTAACTGCTAATTTCTTTAAAGCACATTAATAAAGTCCCTAATGAGGCACTTAACAACAACAACAACAACAAGAGAGCTCTGTTGGCCTAGTGGATCAAAATTTATGCTACTAAGCCAAAGGTGGGTTATTTTAATCTGCAGCCCTCAGGCTTGGTTTTAGTTGGTTTTGTTCAAACATTTTTCTAAGTGGTATAGCAGTGGTCTGTCCTTTTGCTGTACAGAAGTAACTCATGCTTGCTGTGATGCTAAACACTGTGACATTAATGTGTCAAATGCAATAATGGTTACCCATGGTAGACAGTGTTTGCTGAAGCTCCCTGATTAAAACAAGCTTGGAAACAGGAGTGGCATCCACTTCCAAAATAGTTTGCCTCCAGAAACTCTATGAACTTGGAGAAATGATGAACATTGCAATGGGTGTTCTGGTCTTTTGTTCATAGGGTTACAATGAGTCATCTACGACTCAACGGCACTTAACAACAACAACAACAACAACAACAATGTAAGTTGTATTCAAGAAAAGAAACACACTAAACTATATAAAATAAGAAGGAAGAGAAGTCAGCTTTTCCTTTTCATGATTTTTAAGATACTGTTATTCAAGGTATAGAGTCTTGGCGATGAAGCAGTTAAAATTCTGAGCTGCTAACAAAAAGTTGGGTCCATTTGAACCCACCAGCTGCTTAGCTGAAAAAAGATGTGGCAGTCTGCTTCCACAAAGATGAATAGACTTAGAAAACCTCAGGGGCAGCTCTACTGCCTCCAAGGGGGCTACGATAAGCAGGAATCAACTTGAAAACCCTGAATTTTGTTTTTGTTTGATCATCCCATGCACTCTGGAAATGATGAGACACTTGTGGAGACAGCAGACTGATTAGGGATCATTGCATATAATATGCATTCACAACATGGCAGAGTCTCTAATGTTTACCTCCTTGTATTCTCTGGTGCCGTAGAGAAAAAAAAAACCACCCTCTTTTGTTTATGCATTTCTGAGTCTAGCCTTGGTTGTTACATAATCCACAAATGTAGAATTTTCCAGCCACTAATGAGAGAATCTCACATTTAGAAATTTGAAAGCAGCTGATTCCCTTCTGATTTCTAAATTATTTGCTAAATATAGACACTTGACCCTAAAGAGAGGAACAAAAAGAAAAAAAAATCAGCTGAGTTCTTAGAAAAACATGTTGAAATCTAAGCAACTATCATTTTGCCTAATGGCTCTCACTTTTCCTAACTCTTGGCTTCGCAGTGCACATCCCCCACAGCCTGCTAACTGGTTAGGCCCAGACTCACAGGCAGCCCAGCCCACATGCTGGAATCTCCTCCAGCCACCCAGAAGAAAGCAAGATTAAAGGCAGCTGCTTAATCCTCCTGCAAAGCCTCTTAAGCGTTTCTATCAGGGTCAGCTCAGCCGTGCTTACTCAACCTGCCTCTGGAAAACATCCCAATTTAGGCCCTTCTGCTGACAAGTTGAGAGAAATGAGAGACTGGATCACAATCAGAAGGGCCCGAAGGGCCCGGCAGGATGGAGATGGAAGGAGAGAAGGGGACCAGAAATTTAGCCCACCCCATGTTCTGTGCAGAAGGGGGTTCTTATTTTCACTCTCAATAGAATATTTCTTTCATTTCAAATTTACTTCATTGGCCCTACCCTTCACCATTCAAAGGAGTCTCTGGGTAGTGCAATTGGTTAAACTCATTTGTTAATTGCAAGGTTGGTGGTTTGAGTCCACACAGAGTCACCTTGGAAGAAGATCTAGGGTAACCTATTTCTGAAAAGTCAGTCACTGGGCATCCTATGGAGCACAGTTTTACTATAGTATGCACTGAACCCAGATAAGTTACTGTTACCTGATAACACTGCCCACAGGTACCATTTAAAGGATTCTTAGTGATGGTCATAGCACATTTGGAACATTCAGTGTGTTCCAGAATTATGCTTTAAGATCCTTGTAGAAAGAGACATCAGACTTGCTTCCCTAGATCCCAGCCTAACAAGGGAAACATCTGGTCTAATGAGCAGGTATCAGAAAATGTACAGCTTGGTAAGGGCAAAGGAGCTCTTGTGCCATTACAAGGTGAGCTGCTACCCAAAGGTTTGAAGGTCAATAATCTGAATCTACTCTTGCTTGGAAAGATTTACAGCTTTGAAAACATAATGGAAAGTTGTTAAGAGCAGTAGCTTTGGTTTGGGGAACATTTTTTATGGGATAGAGGAAAGGGCTATATTGAGGGGCTTGGAAAGCTATGGTAGAAGAGTGCAGAGCCACGTATAGTTAATTCTGGAAAGTTTTTCAGAAGGAAGTCATATTCAAGATCTAATCTAACGGGTAAATTGTCATCAACCAGTCCAAGCAGACATGTAGGGGGTTGGAGCTCGAAGGGGATGGAAACAGAGACATAGGTAGTAAAGGGAACATTGAGGATGTTGCAAAGGTCAAGCTAAGAGAAAGAGGAGTTCAAGCTTGATCCTAAAGAGAATAGAAAATCATGAAAATATTTTTGATTGGAAAGCATATGATCAGATCTGGCTTAAGAAAATTATTGATTAGACTAATAGGAAAAAAAATTATTTTAGGAAAGCAAAAATAAGTTCAAAAACTAACCAAAAAAAGCTGAGGAATGGTAGATGGCTTTGAAAGACATTTAGTATAGGTTATTAGAGTTAACTTGATCATTGGCTTAAAAAAGATAGTAATTTATGCTGAGTATCTGGATGGGGCAACATTGCATGCTGAAGAGGATGTTTGTAAAGCAGCGTAGATGGTACTGGGCAATGAGAATAAATGAATAAGCAGCAAAAACTTAGAGTAGTTTAAAATAAGCTGCCTCTCACTTTCTCACTCTATTTCTGTTTTATAAATTTTGTTCTCATATTTATTGGGAATGGGATTGATTACACAAAAGAATGCTATTCATGACTCTTAAAAAGATTATTAAATAATGTATATACTGAAAGTATATCCATGTATATACTAAGTCAACAGTGAGCTAAGTTATTTAAAATTCTCAGTCATAACCAAACACTGTAAGGGAATTAATTGCTCATCCTGAGGCCTCAGAACTACAGTGCTGGAAGACATCAAGGTCAATTGGCATAGCAAAATCTACACACTACATTGGTCGGTGGTGACCTGGATTTTAAAAACTTGTGAGCAGCCATCTATGGTGCAATTAATCCTTCCAGAACAACAACAACAAAAAAAGATGAAGAAAATAAAAGACATATTAGAAGCAATTTGCCTGAAGAACTAAAGATCACATAAACCTCAAACTCTACCACTCCGAGCCCAGAAGGACTGGATTGTTCTTACTGACTCCTTTAGAGCAAATCATAGTAGTAGATCCTGGAATAACTGGGAGGAAAATATGGAGCCAAACTCAAAATCATGAACATGACCTTTTACTGGCCCAATAGGGACTGATGGAGCCCAAGACTATGGCCATTCATCACCCTTGGACCCTGGTCAAGCTCACTCCTGTCATTCCACATTCAGCCATTCAAAGGACAGGCTTAGGAGACAAATATTAACTCCTTAGAATAGTTAGTCTTATAAGATCAAGTGGGAAGAATTTTCCCAAGAGAAAGCTCAGAAAGCAGGAAGAGATGAGATAGAAAGTTGAATAGAAATAGGAACCACAAGCAAGAAGTGTGAAGAAATGCTGATACAGCATAAGGATGATAATGTCAAAACCAAATCTACTCAATGATTACATGGAAAACCAATCTTCTCTCCAAGTTTAACAGAAAGCACAATAAAAAACTAAAAAAAGGGGTGGGGAGGGGAATAGGATCAGGTTCAACAGTCCCTTTAAGAATGAACACCATTAATAATAACACCAATAATAGTGTATGGGGAAACAACATGTTCTTAAAAATCCACAAACATGTTTCTGGATTGTTTCTACGATGACACAGCTTCTGTGTAATGTGTATAATAAGAATTTATTTGTGTGGGCTTGCAAACAAGCTAAGCAGACCAGCTGGGGGAGCCACCTAGAGAGATGCTGGAGGAGGAAGAACCAGGTGCAGGCTTTCAAAGCAGCTTTGTTAATGATCTGGAAGAGGAAATAAACTGCACAATCATGAAATTTTCCGCTGAATATCAAAAAGGGAAACACCAGGGAAAATAGGAAAATAATTGGAGTAAAACCCAAGTGGCAAGCAGAGAATAGGGATCATGTATACCCACTTTTGTGTTGTTGATTTATTATGGGACCAAATTCTTTCCAAAGACATGAGAGCAGTGCTCAATTAAGATCTCTAGTAGGTACATTAACTCAGTAAAGTCGCTAGGTTTTGGTTCATTCAATGCTTCATTAGGTGTTTAATGATAGATAATAATAATAATATTAATCATACATGGGTAGTATGTATTTAACTCTTACTGTGCTTAATACTGAGCTAAGTTTTTTACCATTTCTCATGATATTTGAGGGAGCTCTGGTGGCCTAGTGATAAGAAGCTGCACTGCAATCCCAGAGGCACAGGTTCAAATCCACCAAGTGCTCCCCCAAAAAAGAATGAGCAATTTCCTCCTGTATGATTTACTGCTGCTTAAAACCTGCTGGAGGGTCTATTGAGAGTTAGTTCTGACTTGACACATAACAACAGAGACACAACACTCTCTGAATTTATGAAGTAGGAATTATAACAAATGAGAAAATAGAACATTAAAGTGATTCAACATAGGTCTGACAACTATTAAGAAACAAAGATGAAATTATAACTATGGTCTCTCTGATTCTGTACCTAGTGCTTATTTTATCCTGCTATTAACGAAGTAAAAGTAATGCTGCAACCAAGTTCCTAAAGAAAAAAGATAACTAACTGTATAGAGCTGAAGTTTAAATATTATTTAGCATCTCAGACTCCCCCAGACAGAAGCACTTTCCAAACCTAAAGTTCATCCTGTATGAAAAATGTTCATGTCATGTTGCTAATATCTGTATATCTTCTTCCCTCATTAGTTACCAAGAGGGAATTTTATAATATTCATCTTTGTACTCATCTAGCTTAATGCATCAAATTTAGCAGTTTCTCAATGTATTGTTTTAGAATATTGAACAAATGCGTGCATCATAAAGTATTAATATTATTTGCTAATATTGAAAATAATTACCTGTCATAATATCGATCTTATGATTATTAGAATTGTATTCATGAATATGTTTAACAAATTTTCAGTTCCTAATATTATGTGTTTGTTTTTAAACAGTGAATACCTCCAACAACTTGGCTTCGATGGCCATTTTTACTAAATTTCACATCAGCGTCACCATCTACTACAAATGTTGGATTCAGTGAAGGTAGTGTGAGTTTTGATGAAATTCACTTGCTCCTTTGTCAAGATGATAGTGTAGGGAGCTGAACATTTTCATTCCTCCACAATTGAAAGGCAAAAAAGGAAACAGCAGTAACAACACTAGAACACGATAATACTTAGAGATCTTATGATCAGTCGCAGAAACATAGTTCCTGGCCACAGAAAAAAGGAAGAGCATGACTATATATAACAGGGAACTCTGTTTTCTCTATCAATTTCTAAAGTTCTCCTCCTCTGCTCTTAGGAAGAATTAAAAAAAATTCCTTAAACTCATTGCTTTCAAGTTGGAATTAACCTATCACTGACCCTCCATTAGATTTCCAAGGCTATAAATTACATGGGAGGACATTGCCCATCCATCTCTCTAAAAGAAGCTGGTAGATTCAAACTACTAGAGAGACTAGACCTTTGAGTTACCAGAGCTTCTTCCTATAGGCTATACCACCAGAGCTCCCTCCCAGGTAAATCTCTTCTTCATTGTCTGATACAGGCCATGGTCTTTGCTATCACTCGTTATGCATCAGAGAGT
Source organism: Elephantulus edwardii (assembly GCF_000299155.1). Taxonomy (NCBI): domain Eukaryota; kingdom Metazoa; phylum Chordata; class Mammalia; order Macroscelidea; family Macroscelididae; genus Elephantulus; species Elephantulus edwardii. The sequence goes on from NW_006399870.1 coordinate 9,013,179, forward strand.
TGGACAGTGACTAAGGAGGATAAAAGGAGAAATGATGCCTTTGAGCTGTGGTGCTGGAGAAGAGTATTGAGGGTACCATGGACTGCTAAGAAAACAAACAGATTCATCCTGGAAAGGGTTAAACCAGGCAACTCCCTGGAGGCAAGGATTCTGAGGCTCTGTCTAACATATTTTGGACATGTTGTAAGGAAGGGCCAGTCCTTGGAAAGGGACATCATGCTTAGTAGGGTGGAGGGACAGCGCAGGAGGGGAAGGCCCTCTATGAGGTGGATTGATCCAGTGACTGGGGTAATCGGGTTGGGTGTATCGGAGACAGTGCGATTGACACAGGACAGAGTAGAGTTTAGGGCTATTGTACATAGGGTCGCTATGAGTCGCAAGCGACTCGACGGCACATAACAACAACAATATTGCCTTTGAGTCAGAACCAATTCACAGGAGACTCTCAAGTAAGCTTTCAGAGGCTGTAAATTTCACATGAGGAAAATGTCCTTCTTCCAAAGAGTAGCTGGTGCATTCAAACTTTTGGTCTGACAACACAACTCTTTACCCATTAAGTTATCAGATAGGGACCACAAACAAAAAAACACTGACTAATGGTGGAGCTGCCACATGAAATACAAACATTACCCAGCCCCCTACAACTAGAAGAACAAGAGAGGAAGAGGAACTTAATACCAATGGTTAGAATCTTCAAAATTTTAGTATATTCGGGAAGAATCACTTTCAATGCCTTCTGGGAAGGGGTAGGGAGAAGAATCAACAGAGAAAAGAAGTCCCTTTCCTATCCAAAAAGACAGAAAAAAAAGGATGTGTTTGGGGTGTGTGAGTGTGTGTGTGTGTGTGTGTGTGTGTGTGTGTGTGTGTGTTTAGTTTTAGTGTGATAATATTAATTGCCTCCAATCTCGATAGGCATTTATTGGAATTTAAGGAAGCTTTGGTGACCTGGTTGGTAAGGAACTATGCTGCTAATTCAAGATAGCTCCTTTCTGGTAGTCCAAATCCACCGGCAGTTTCAAGGTAGAAAGACAGGCAATCTCCTCCCATATGAGCTGGAAATTCGTGAGAGGGTGAGCTCTGAGTCAGTTCAGACTGGATGGCAATGAGGATTGAGAAACAGGAACCTTATGGAGAGGGCATTACAGAGATTCTCTGCCCTTGGCCCGAGAGACTTTAAAAGTCTCAAAAATAACTAAACCTTGGGAAATTAGGTCAAAACCTTTTGTCATAAATGAAGTTCTGAATCTCAGTAGAGAGTTAATGAAGAGGCAAACATTACCACTGCTCAGTCAGCTCTGGAATCTAGAACAGGCGAGAGCACCCTCTAGTGGAATGTAGAGAAAGAGGAAGGATATAAAAGGTGGGAACCAACAAAATCTGTAGAAAGAGAAGATTCTAAGACCCAGAATCACCACAGCAAACAAAACAAAAACTTGCAAATGCCGCAATTGTTTGTTTGTTTGTTTGTTTTTTAAGATAAGGACACAACTGAACTTACATACAAGAACACAGGGGAAGATGGACCATAAAAGAACATCAAGAAAAAGATGCAATTAGTCTTACAGAGCCTTTTCTAACAGGAAAAATAGAAGACTTTAGAATAACAAAGTGAATTATGCTGAAAAATGCAAAGGATATACACGCAGTAAACTAATAAAGATTGGGAAACAAAATGAGAAGCTCAATAAAAACATTGATGTGTGTTGTCAAGTCACTTGCAACACATAGTAACCCTATGTATAAAAGCCCTGAAACCTACTCTATCCTGTGCCACTCTTATTGTCTCTGACACACCCACCCTCATTACTCCAGTCACTGAGTCAATCCATCTCATTGAGAGTTTTCCTCTTTTGTGCTGTCTCTCCACCCTTCCAAGCATAATGTCACTCTCCAAGAACCGGCTCCTCTTTGTAACATGCCCAAAGCATGTCAAATGAAGCCTCAGAACCTTTGCCTCCAAGGAGCATCCTAGCTTCACCCTCTCTAGGGTGAACCTATTTGATCTCCTGGAATTCCATGGTATATTCAGTACTCATCTCCAGCATCATAGCTCAAAGATTTTGATTCTCTTTCTATCATCCCTAGTCATTGTCCAGCTTCCTGACACATAGCAAGTAATTGTGAAGACCATGGTCTGAATCAGGCACACCTTAGTCTCCCAACTTACATCATTGTTTTTCAATAGTCTGGAGAGGTCTCTGACAGCAGACTTTCCCAATGCAATTCATCTTTTGATTTGCTGTTTGCTGGTACCAAGAGTGTTGATTGTGGAGCCTGGTAAACTAAAGCTGTTAACAATCTCAATTTCTTCACCATCTATCATAATGCATAGAAATAATAATAAACAACAAAAAAAGAAATAATAATAAATGACACGTCACCTTCCCTTGGAGACAGTACAACTAAACTTAAGAGACACTGGTCAAAAGAAAAAAAAAAATGTCAGCAGTTGATGTGTTTGGAATCACAGAAGCCAAGAAAGCTTAAGATACAAGCTGTCAGATCATGGGTTGGACAATGGAAGATATTTTC
>NW_006399870.1:9018740-9028813 GCF_000299155.1 Elephantulus edwardii
AGGCAGTGCGGTTGGCACAGGATAGAGCAGGGTTTAGGGCTGTTGTGCATAGTGTAGCTATGAGTCGCAAGCGACTCAAGGGCACATAACAACAACAACAAACAATGAACGAAAGAAATGTGAATAATAGGATTTTAGGATGCCACTCCCCCACCCCAACAAGAGCTGAACAAAAGATTTCACAGGGCTATTCATGAATATTATATAGCAAAACATCATAACATAATGTGCAAAGACTGAAGTCGGAGAATAAAAAGGGAAGAACCTGCTCAGAATTTTCAAGCTGACAGAACTGAAAACAAATTCAAGTCTCAAATTATAGTGGTGAGAGATGCCATGGGCAAAATCTTTAATGATCTAGGAAGCATTAAAGGAAGATGGAAGGAACACAATGTACCAGAAACAATGTACCAGAAAGAATTCATCAACAATGTAAAATTTCAGGAAGTATCATATGAACAAGAGCAAATAGTAACAAAGAAAGGAGTTCAAGCTGTGCTGGAAACACGGGCAAAAAATAAGATTCCAGGAATAGATAGAATACCAATTGACTTGTTTCAATGAACAGATGTAAGCCAGCACATGCTCATCAGTCCATGTTTGAAAATTTGGAAGACAGTTGTCTCATAGACTGACTGAAAAAGATGCATATTTGTTCCTATTTCCAAACAATTTTATTTATATCACCTATAAGCAAAACATTGCTGAACACCATCCAAAAACTGCTGAAATAGTAGGCTGACAGGGAACTGCCAGAATTTCATACTGAGTTTAGAAAGAGTCATGACACTGGGGCAATCATTGTTGCTATCAGATGGATCTTAAGTGAAAGCAGAAAATATCAGAAGAATGCCTGTGTTTCATTGATTATGCGAAATACATTTGACAGTGTGGATTAAAAAAATATGGCTAACATTGACTGAGACGACTGAGAATCCTAGAACACTTAATTGAAATCTATACCTAGATCAATAAGCTGTTGTCCAAACTAAACAAGGGAACACTGCATGTTTTAAAATTGGGAAGGATGTGTCACAGGGGTGTATCCTTTCTCCATACATATTCAATATGTATGCTGAAAAAAATTATTCAAGAAACCAGATTCTGTGAAGAAGAATGTGGCATCAGGATCAGAGGAAGACTCTTCAACAACTTGCAGATGACACACCTTCCTTACTTGCTGAAAATGAGGAGGACCTGAATCACTTGCTGCTACAGAAGATCAAAAACTAAAGCTTTCAACATGGGTTACATCTCAATCTTGAGAAAGCAAAGTTCCTTAACCCTGGGCCAATGGACAACATCATGATAGATGGAGAAAGAATTGCAACTGTCAATGATCTCATTTTATTTGGATCCACAATCAAGATTCTTGGTACCAACAGTAAGGAAGAAAGGAGAAATATTCCCTTGGGCAAGTCTTCTGTAAGGGATGTTTCAAAAATACTGAAGATCAGTTGTGTCAGTTTGAAGACTGAAATGTGCCTGATTCAAACCATGGACTATTCAGTCACTTGCTATGCATCTAAGAGCTGGTCAATGAATAAGAATGACAGAAGAAGTGATGTCTTTGAATTGTGATGTTGGAGAACAGTGTTGAATATTCCATGGACTGCTAAAAGAACGGACAGATAGGTCCTGGAAAATGTGCAGCCAGTGTGCTCTTTGAAGGCAAGAATGGGGAAGCTTTGTCTCCAATATTTTGAGCATGTTGCTAGGAGAGGCTATTTATTCCTTGTAAAGTATTATCATGACTCTAAAGGAAGAGAGAGAGGGTCACGTCACAAAAGAAAGGAAGACCCTCAATGAGATGGTTTAGCGTGGTGACTGCAGCAATGGACTCAAGAGTGTCAGCGACAGTGAGGATGACACAGAATATGATGGGATTCAGATCTATTATTCATAGAGTCACTCCAAGTTGTACTCAACAGCAACAACACAATTGAATCAGAGAATAGATGGAAGAGATTCAGCAATAGATTTGAGCAAATAAGTCATAAAATAAATGAAGGATATAAATACTAAACTTACCAAGTCTGAAGAAAACCAAGAGAAAGGAACAAAGAAAAAAAAGCAAAGCCAAGCGGAATTATGGAATGCCACAAAGAAAGTCAACATAAAGGTCTTGAAAATTCCAGAAGAGGAAAAAAGGATAAAGAATATTCCAAGATACAGTCACAAAAAGTTGTCCAGACAAAAATAAGGAGTTGAACTTGCAAAACTGGGTGCATTCCAAACAACATTAATTCAAAGACATTTATGCCAGGACACATTGCAGTATAAAAATCTTGTAACGAAAGACAAGATTTCCTAAAACAGCCAGAGAAAAGTGCAGCATAAAGTAGAAATGGTGCTCAATGAGACTAAGTGCTAAATCTCCCTAGAAATCCTAGAGGGATGAAAACACTAGAAAGACATACACTAGTAAAAGAAAAGAATGACAAACCAAGAATTCTTTACTCAGCGACTTTGTTCTTCAAAGAAAAGTGTATAATCAAGACATATCTAGAGAAACAAAATTTGTCAGAATCCGTTCCCAACACAGCTAGCTAGTCTACAAAAATAACTATAACAAGTCCTTCAAATGCAAAGACACTAGACAGACATTCAAAGGTACATGGGAAATAAAACTTTAAAAATAAAAGAAAGATCTTCAATACAGGTAAAAAGCATGAGGAAATTAAAGAGCCAGTTGTATAGTACTATCAGTGGGTAAAAGGAATAGTAAGATTATTTAAGAATTATAACACAAAATATAAAGGAATAAGCATAAAATAAATGAATATAAAATGTTTGTTATGTGTTTGTGTGATAACTGCTGGTATCAAGCTAAAATATATTATAAATGTAAGTTGTAATCTTGAGGCACATTGTAGAAAGAAAATATTTTACAAATATATACATAAGGGAAGGAAGAATAATTTTAAAAAGATAGAAGTAAAAAATGCAAGTTAATATACACAAAAATTAACTAAAGTGTAAGAATTATTTAGAAAAGAAGATACAAGAACACAAAACCAATAAACAAAGTTAAAAAGTAGGCTCTTTCTGTAATTATGTTAAAAATAAGTGGTATTTCATAATTAATGGTAATGATGGTATGAAATAATGTGAATGAAGGATAGTGTGAAAAACAATGTATATGAACTTTGTAAGCAAACCAATATAAAATAAAAAAATTGAAAAATAAAAATGACTATAAAGAATTAAAAAGAAATGGGTTTAGTTTTCCTTGTAACAGGCAGTGAGAGGAAGAACCAATTTTTTTCAAAAAGACAAAACAAAAGCAAGATCCATTATTTTACACATCCAAAGCACAAGGATACAAATAGAATTGAAAAGAAAAATATAAAAATTACTTTATGCATTTATTAATATAAAATTTTGTGACTATAATCATGTCAGACAAAATAGATTTAAGAATTAAGTTTATAAGAGATGAAAAAAAGATATGAGTCATAAAAGTGCTAATTTATTGAGAAGATGTACGTCATAATTATAGCTTCACTTAGTGCCAGTTCTCCAAAATACTGTTTGTCATCTGATGAGACCCATGTTTATACTTTAGCCATTAGAATAATACAATATCATTTGCTATTAAAGAAATACAAATCATCAATTCAATGACATACCATCTTGCCTCTATTAGCAAGGCAGTTGTTGTTGTTGTTGTTATGTACCATGGATTGGAACCAACTTAAAGCTGATCCTCCAGTGGCTTTTCAGAAGCATTTAATCACACTGGAGAAGACTGCCCAACTTTCTCCCTTGGAACACCTGGATGGATTTAAATTGTGTGCCTTTGAGTGGCAGTGCAGAACTTGCAAACAGAACTCTCTAGAATGATGATAGAAATTTTTTATAAAAAAAATTATAAAAAAACCCCAAACTCCTCAAAACATTATGTTGGCAAGGAATTTAAAACAATAATATTACTAGCATGGAAATTATGATTAGTTCCTCAGATACCTCTCTGTGGACTGTCACCACTAATATTTCCGCTAACTGTTAAGCTGGTGACACCATCTAGTTTCCCTTGAGGAAGTAAGGAAAAACTAGATAAAGTACTGGGACTCCTGTCATTTACAACCTGCCTGAAACTGGGTAGGACAGGAAACGACCCTTCTAAGTGATGAAACTTCTAGAGGAATTAATATTAGGAGTTTCCTGTTATAAAAACAACCACTTGGGTAAATATCTTAAAGAGGATCAAAGAAAGAAATATAGGCATGAGGACAGTGATTTAAGATGTAGGAGGAGGACAGAAAGTGGCTTGACTTGGAACAAAGATCCATTTACCTCACTTACAACCTGAAAAAAATACCCTTATTAAGCTGAGGTGAGCTCTCAGGCTCACGTTTTAGTGCGTAGGGCAGCCACACACACCTTTGAGATCCAGCAGTGGAAGCCTTGAGGAGACAGAGATGGGAGGTGCTAGGGGGCAGGGACAGGCACTGTAATAATCCTTAGAGTCTATTCTGTCCTAGAGCCTGTTGTTCCTCTGGAGGCCCTGGCCTTGGTGTTCTGGGATTCTGAAGGTTCTCACTTTTACATTCTCAAATAGGAAAAAAAAGGAACAAAGAGTATCCCTGGCCAGCTCCTTTAGCATTCAGGCTTGGTGCCCTCGTCTCTTTACACCATCTCAGGAACCCTCTGGTCTTGTGAAAGCTTCTGCCCAGAACCTTACAATGATAGGAGTGTGGCCATTCTCCTGTAAACAGTCCAAAACTGGGCTGGGATGAGTTGCCTATCTAGAGTCAGAATCCAGCAGAGCCAGCATTCCGCTTCAGTGAAGGTCTTAGGAAATTGGAGCCCTGTTTTCCTCCTTCACATTCCAGCCTTGCCAGTGTTAACAATGAGCCTGAGACAATGCCTGAAACGAGTTGTGCCACTTTATTGCCAGTGCCTATAGAAAGTACCAGGAGCCTGTCTCGGTAGGTCTTGGGAGAGGCTCATGCTTTCTGTTTTAGAGGATAATGAAAGCCTGGGGGCGGGGCAGAGAACAATGTTTAAAGTGACAACCTTCAGGAAGAACTACATGTCCAGAAAGAGAGCTAGGGAGAATTTTGTCTCCCTTGTCTGGATTCTAGTCTTGGACAGTTCTAAGAAAAGAGAGTAAATAGATAGAAGGTTCACACAAAGAACATGCCTCCTCGGCGCAACAATGTCCAGCACACACTGTGATGTCCAGCACCTTAGACTATGAGCTCTCTCTGTTTATTGACCCAGTGCCAGCCACTATTGCCTTCTGGCCTTAGTTTCTCCATAGCTGTTCATCCTTACCTTCTTCCACAAAAAAATGAGAAAACAGAAACTCATTCTTGGTGCATATGAATTAGCTCATTGTTAGCCCTCCGGTAGGTTTTTGGATGCTGTAAATCACACAAGACAAGATTGCCATCTTTCTCTTGAGGAGCAGCTGGTGGATTCAAAGAACCAGAGAGGAGCCACTTATGGGTTAGCTGCTCAACGTCCTAGGAACTGCTCCACCAAAGAGAAAAAAATCTGAAGGGGTCAAGAAAGAGTTTGGGCTCTGTAAAATATATCTTTCTTCCTAATGTAGTCCAACTTTTCTTTCTTCCCCCCCTTCTTCCTCTTTTTTCTGCCTTTTATATTTATTTATTTATTTGGGTTTCATTTGTTCAGGATGAGGTGGTTTTTTGTTTGTTTGTTTCCTGAAAGATCTAATCCAGGGACTTGACAAGCAACTGGCCAGAGTTCCCTCTAGCAGACATCATTACAACTCCAAACCCCACTTCTGAACAATGACATGTTTTCTAGAGATGACCACAACAAGATCCCCCAACCTACCTGTTGTTTGACACTTCTTCTATGCAGAGTGGAGATATGTCTTTCTGCCTGAATTTGAGAGGTTCTGATTATAGATACAATGGCACTTTCTGAAGCTAGACTATACACATTCATGTACTTCTTCCTTGCTCTTTTGAGATGTTCGTCTCTGGCATCTGGCTGCCACATGATAAGGAAGCTCAAACCAGCAAAAAGAGACCACAAGAAATTCAAGAGTTCTTGCTGAAAAGTCAGCTAAGGGGGCAGTGACTAGCAACATTCATCACCCTATAAATGAAGAAACCCCACATGAGTCTAACTAAAGACACTCAAGTCACCCCTGGTGAGTCTTCTTTGCTAAGGTTTTGGATAACATAGAGCAGGGACAAGTCATTTTTGTGCCCAGTCTGAATTACAGACCCACAGTATCAGTGATCATAATAAAATGGTTGTTTCTGCCCCTTGGGGTGGAGGGCAACCTTTGACAACATTGTTGACTATCTCAGAGTTAAAAGGTGAAAAATAATTATATCTTTAAAGGCCTTGCCAATTCCAGATCTGCCACAGTTGTATTTTAATATTCCAATACAAGAGTGAATCTTGCTATGTGCCTCTAATCTTCCCCTCACATACCAGTGCTGTCAATGCCATTGGCAATTTGAGATGTAAATGAGCCCATTCATCACTCCCCACTGCAGCAACATACTGCTAAGGCTGCCGTAGAGTTACACCATTAAATCTCCGTGCTTTACAATATACATCACCACATATTTGACATCAATCAGCTTTGGCAGCCTGCTCACTGTAAACCATAAACTTGCTCTGCATCCTCTCGGCACGGGGTGATTAAACTTGTTTGGGGCAGCTACTTGATTATGGTGATAAGTAGTGAAGCATTCCTTACTCTTTCTGCCTCCCCCTTTCCTTTGCCTCTGCTCTGGTCTCTTCATCTTGTCTCTTTGAGAAGGTAGTGGTCAGTGGCATGTGCATCTTGGAACGCTAATTTATGCTCTATGGTTCAAATCTTGATTTAGGAAAGGATTGCTTTGGATCTAGATTATGCCTTAGATATTTTACAACAATGTTGAGAAACTACATCCTTTATCACACCGTGAGGGCCCAGCTATAAGCACTTTGATTGTTTGTTTTTTTTTGTTTGTGGATTGTTTTTTGTTTGTTTGGTTGGTTGGGTTTTTTTACAATGCTTAGAAGAAAATAGGAGACACAGTGACTCTTTTCTCCCAATCAAAGAGATTAGCCACATAGCTCAGAAACCCCAGATGTAATTTGATTTCTCACAAAATAGCTCAAACTCCATCTTATTCCTACTCCAGAAAAGGTTTCACAATTCAAATAAATGAAAGTGACATAGTATCATAACTTTGAACTGGTTTTCATTTTTAGAAATCATTTATTTGCAAATGTTATTACTTTATTTTTCAAATTAACTAATTGTTTATAGCATACTGAGTGTTACATCACCCCAAGGAGCTGATTGCAACACATCAGTGTGTCATGACATTACAATTGAAGCCCACTGACCACTCATTCTTTCTGTTTCAGTCAGGAAAACCAAGATAATTTTAGCAAAATGAAGAGCTACTCAAGTGAGTGGACGAAGCTATCCACCTGACCACTCCAAATGTCCTCTTCCCCTCCTTCTGTTGAGTCCAAGATAACAGCTACTTTTGCTTCCTGGCACACTAGCGTCGCCATCTGCCGAGTAGTGGAAGCATCCCCGATTGCATGTGTACCTTAGAATATCTCCTAGGCAATAATCAGAGGGCTCTTTGGACATAACAGAACAGAGTGGCAAGCATTCTTTATCCATATTTAAACTTTTTAAAAATATTATTTTTATTATACTAGTTTATTTACAAAATTTCAATACATTGTTCTCCACTTTTAAGCAATAGACTTAAGTCCTGCTCACCTGAAACTCCTTCTGATTTCTATCTGGCTTATTACTCAGCTCTTCTTTTAACAATTATGTTCTTTCTCTAAGAGAGTACATAGAAGCATGTTCCTATTAAGGGATGTACACCTGACTGGAAGAAAAAGAGTGGAAAGTTGGGTTATCTATGTGTAGTCAAGGATTGGACTCAATGTTACAGCAGCTTCAAAGAGTCCAGGTCAAGTTAAGGTATCTTTGGGAATAGTGGATGTAAGTGAAGATAAAATAGAAGGGAACATGGCATAGAAAGGAAAGGTGAAATTCTATTTGTGATAATCCAACTGACTTTCTAAAGCAAAAGCAGGAGGTCAGAAAAAGGGAAGGAGAAGAGAAGCAGACTACAGAGGAGGGGCAGGCAGGGAACAAAGGGAGAAAGTTAGCTTCTTGCTTGTATTCTTGGGACATCCTCTTTCAAGAGAAGATGAATGGACAGCTATAGAGATTATGAGTGAGGTTTTATTACAGATCAATAAATCTGTGTCACAGATCCCCATCTGGAGGGAGTTTTAATTTAAAGGAAAGAGTGATGAGCTTGAAAAGACAATAAATCAAAATGTTGTATGTTCACGTATGCATTAACTTTCTATCAAAACACACATAGACATCAGGAAGGAGTGTGGAAACAAATCTTGTAGGTGATTTGGAAGGACAGTCACTGGAGTCCAATAGCTGCCCTGCATCCAGGACACAATCATTAAAGCTACTGCCTCACTTGGCACTCTGGCCTACATCTTTGACAAGAACTGAGGGAAAGCAAGGATTTATATTGGCACTGTTAACAGGAATTGCTGGTTGTCACCAGATGACAGCTGCTTCAGATCAGAATCAGAGAGTTCTACAAAAAGGAGAAAGGAGATTTCACAGCAACAAAACTGAGACAGCAGGGAAAATGTGGAGTGTGGCAGATCTAGGAAATTCAGACACAGTGTTTGAACACAATTTGACGTGCTGGGCATAACTCAGAAACTTGGCTGTCATGCCTCATGCCCTACTGTTGCCTTCCCACTACATGATCCTCTGATTACACGAATAGCATCCTGCATAGTATGGAAGCACATGGCTGCCATGAAAGATGTGGTGATGAATAAATAACAGCCACCCTCTCCTGTCTGTGGGCAGGCTGGTCCCTGGGGCAGCATGTGCAGAGTAATATCAGATACTCAAGATGTTCCAAAAAAGCAGGCAGGACAGAGTAGAGAGTAACCTATTTGCTGACCAGTCGGTGCCATTGTTACATGGTGATCTAGATGACTCCAGGATTCTTTCTTTTTTTTTAAACAAACAAACAAACCAAAAACAAACAAAAGATCAAACATCTTTTATCAAAGAGATAGGCTGAAATAGTTGTCCACTGAAACTCATGTCAAAGACGTCAGCTAATGATAGTCATAGAGTTGGGAAATATTAAGATTCAAACTTAGAAGAGACAGCTGCAAACATCTACAAATAATTAGAACATGGAGTTTAGAAAGGAGAAATCTAGAAAAATTGGAAGGTGTCTAAAGTGAAATAGAACAAATAAAGATCAATGTTCTAAATTATTCTTAGTTAAAATGAACTCTATTGGATATTTTTAATTGAACAATCATATGATCCACTATAATTTCTGTTGTTATTGTTGTATACAATTTATTTGAAACCAACCCACAGCTGATCCTCCAGTGACTTTTCAGAGCCTGAAATTACACGGCAGGAGATTGTCTCTATCTATCTCCCTCAGAGAAGCTGGCAGAGTTGAACTCTGTGCCTTCAAGATTGCAATGCAGTTTCCTACCACTTGGCTACTGCAGGTGTTATTAACAGCAACACTGAACAACAGAGATGAATCTTGTCCTATCTTATTCAATCCTCACAATCTCTAACACACTCAGGCCCATGGCTGCAATCACTCTGTCAGTTCACCTGGTTGTAGGTCTTCCACTTCTTTACCATCTCTCCACCTTTCCATGCATGATGTCCCTCTCCAATGAATAACCTCTTCTAGCAACATACCCAAAATACGTGAGATGAAACATTATCATCTTTGCCTCCAAGGGACTCTCTGACTGTATGTTCTCCAAGATATATCTGTTTGTTCTTTTGGAAATCCACGAGCTATTCAGTACTCTTCTCCAACATCAGAAGTCAAAGGAGATGCGATTTTTCTGTGATACTTATTCATTGTCTGGCTCTCAAATGCATTGAAAAGACCATGGTCTGGGCAAACCTAAGTTCTCAAATTGACATCATTACCCCTCAATAATTTGGTGTACTATACCAAACCCACAGGAGCCAAAATATGACTTTGATTTCATACCACCTGAATTTCAGAATCATCTCAGGAACAGGT
>NW_006399870.1:9030528-9035614 GCF_000299155.1 Elephantulus edwardii
GCTTGGGAGGGTGGAGGGACGGCGCAGGAGGGGAAGACCCTCTATGAGATGGATTGACTTGGTGACTGGGGTAATCGGGATGGGTGTGTCAGAGGCAATGCTGTTGGGGCAGGATAGAGCTGGGTTTAGGGCTGTCGTGCATAGGGTCACCTTGAGTCGCAAACGACTCGACGGCACATAACAACAACAACATACTGGATAAACAAATTGAAGAAAAAATCCTGTTGCCTTTACCATCAAAAACAGCATTTCAAAATCTATCCTAAAGTAAAATGCTATCAGTGATAGGATAATATTCATATACACAAGAAAGATTTTGTACCCCCCATTTGTATATCAAAGACTAAAGCCAGAGGCATAGAAACTGAGAATGCCTGTACTAATGTTGTCTAGAATTGCAATAAAAAATACTTTCACAATAACCAATAATTATAATTCAAAAGTCAGAATCAGAAATGATTGGTAGTCAAAAAATAAGGTCATGGTATTAGAAATGACCCAGACATCACATGATAAAATTTTATACCATTCCTATTTTACATTTAAAATACATTTTTTTAAAAAACACACAACAAACAAACAAAAAAACAATCCCAGGGCAAGACTATACATGTGGCACTCTCTGATGTAACATATTGGAATGAAATAGACTAGATATGTGCGAAGAGACAATAGAGAAGCTTAATATTGTCAGTCAGATAAAGGCCAGGGGCCAATTCTGGAACATTATCCATTTTTTAGATGTAAGTTCACAATAGGGCTGGGGAAAAAATGAAAAACAAGTGCATGAGAGTCAAACTCTGACCCTGAATTTATATCACTTGAATTTAGAGACCACATCAAGAATAAATTTGATGAGTTGAATATTAATGACTAAAGACCAGATAAGTGAGGTATAACATCATACAAGAAGAATGCAAAGGTCATTAAAAAGACAGGAAAAAAACGAAGCCTGAATGAATGTCAGAATAGATTCTGAATCTTGCTCTAGAATTTGAAGAACCTAAAGTAAATGGAAGGGAGCTTTCATAGCCTAGTGGCAAAAAGATGTGCTGCAAGACAGAAGGCATGAAGCTCAAGACCACCAACAGTTTCATGGAAGTAAAAGGGCAATTTCTCCATATGTGATTAACTGGCTTTGAAAACTTGCTAAAGAGTCTGTTGAAGTGCTAAAGTTCAACAATAACTACAATAACAAAGCAAATGGAAGAAATGGAAGGTTTAAATGGACAGCTTGAGTAGATAAAACAAGTACTATAAAGAAATGTGCTGACTTGGAGTTAAAAAACCTAACAGGGAGAACAAAGTCATGATTTATCTACTTGAAAGAACTCGAGAAGACTAGTCTTGAGGTGTAATATCAAAATGTCATATAGACAAAATATCAAATGGTGAAAGAAGCATCATAAATGAATGGAAAGAATACTGCTGAATGTGTGCCTTCATCTAAACCAAGAAATCGGAAAAGTAGGTAATGTACCAGTTGGAAAAGAACTTTATGTGTGCCTAATCAAAAGAGAGATGATCTAACAGAATGAGGAAATTGTCATGCTATTTCATCAATATTAAATATTAAAATATAAGATAATACTAAATATAAGTAAAATCTTGCTGGAGAGAATTTAAAAGTGACTAGAATGATAAAGCAACAGGAACTTCCAGAAATTTAATTCAAAAAAGAATATGGAATAAAAGATATTGTTACTGAACATAAGATGGATCTTATCTGAAAGCAGAAAATAGCAGAAAGATATTTACCTGTGTTTTACTGAATATACAAATGAATCCAATATTATGGGTAATAAGAGTGTGGCTAGTGTGAATATTGGGAATTTTAGAACACTTAATTGTGTAAATGTGGGATCTCTATATAGATCAAGAAACAGTGGTTCTAAAACAACAAGGAAATAATGCAAGACTTAAAATCAGGACATTGCAATGTTAAGGATGTACTCTTTCTTCACACATATTCAATCTGTATGCTGAGCACATAATCTGAAAAGCTTGACTACATGTAAAAGAAACCAGGAGCAAAGGACTCAATGTTGTGGTGGTTGTACACCATCGAGTCCAAGCCCACTCACTCAGAGCTGACTCTCTAGTGGGTTTTCAGAGATATTTATTTACACAGGAAGAGATCGCTCATCTATCTCCCAAGGAGCAGTTGGTGGATTCGAACTTTTGACAGACTATTCAATATTCTTCAGCACAATTCCTTACCACTAATCCACACAGCTTCTGAGGACTTATGACAATGGGTTAAACTGGTCAGGAACTCTTTAAAGGGCTAAAGAGCAAGAATCTCACTTTGAAGGTTAAAGTGGATATGTCTCAAGCCATGATCTTTTCAATAATCTCACATGCATGTTAAAGTTGGGACATGAATAAGGAAGACTGGAGAAGAAATTATGACTTTGCATTATAGCATAGTTGGAGATTACTGGATATACTGTTAACAGAACAAACAATTGAGTCTTTAAAGAAATGTAACCAAAATGCTTCTTAGATATGAGGATGCTGAGGCTTCCGCTCACATATTTTGGGCATGCTACCAGGAGAAATCAGTCTCTAGAGAAGAACATCTTGACTGGAAAAGGATCAGCAAAGAAAAGGAAAAGAACAAGATAGATTTATGTAGTAATTTTAACAAGTGAGGATGGGGCACAATCGGACATGGATTTTATCTATTAAAATAGCAACAACAAAATTACTTGGAAGATTGATGTTTTCTGCACCCCCAATCATACTTGAATGAAGAAAAAGTGAATTTTTAGAATACAAAGTAAGTTTATTGAACCACAGAAATGTAAAGAGAACAGTAATCAATGAAGGATTTAACTAGGCTGCCAACTCCTGATTATCACCAGAAATCTGAGTACACTCTTACAGTCCTTTCCACCTACTGCTTTCAAACCATTTAAGTCATCAACATGTAGGCATTCATAAACAAAATCTGTAAGACATCTGCCAATAATTCCATTTCAAAGATACTAAAATGAGTCATGGAGCTTGGCTCAGCTCTGGACATCTGAAAAGTCAGCTGAATAGCCAAAATAGGTCCCCAGGTGTGGTGCAGTAGGTTCGTTTTCCAAATGGCTTTCCCAAGCCATTGTGTTTTACCTTCACCACATTGCTCAGTGGGTCTATGCTAACCATGTGAATGAGGTGATTAGTACCGTTTGGTGGGATAATGTAAACAAGGTATGAAGGCTATTAATGATGGAATTGGTCAGTTTTGTACCCTAGACTTAAACTCAAGGTGGAAAATGAGAATCTTGTTCCTAGCAAAAGAGAAGAAGTGGAGAGTTCAATCTGTGTCCATTTGAGCCAGAGATTACTGAATGAGTCAGACCAGGACCTAGATGAAAGCAGCAACTGCAGAGACTGAGACTGACATGAGACAGAGCTGACTTGTGTCTGTTTTCCCACAAAGCTATAAGCAGAACCAGAATGGGGGACTTTAGCTTGCTGGAGAAGTCAGGGGCCAGGATAGTGTCATAATTAGCAAGAATGATAGTAACTCTAGCCTAAGCAAATGAGGTGGAAGGTCAAAGGACCTCTGAATACACCTGAGAACCTGTTCTGACTGGAGAATTGGATCCTCTCACAAACCTGAATTATAACCTATTAACTTCCCCAATAAGCTCTATAATCGTGAATATACTCTATAAGTTCTGTGTGGCCATTATAATGGATTATCAGACAAAGCAGCAGAACAAAGATAGTGCTGAGTGGAATGGTTGGAGTTAGAATTGACAACATAGATGCAGGGAGTGTGGGGCATGTCTGACTTCAGAGCAACTGGGGTTTTTCTTGCTGTAGATGTTGTAAATGGTCACATTATCCTCGTGGTATTAGTCGGAGAAGTACTTGGCTGACACTATGCAGGCTACACTCCTTCCATGAATGGGAGCTCTGGTTCTGGTGCTGTAGTTTGTGTGGAGTTGTGCTGACAAAGGCCATGCCCTCTGAGGATTCCAATTCCCTGTCAGAGAGGAAGGAAATGAACTATCTCCTCCCAGGTGATTTATCAACCCTGAATTATGAGTTATTTTCAACTTGACAGAAATGAGTTGAAAAATTGAGTTGTCTGAAATCATTACAATAATATTTTTAAATTTTATTTTACATTGGTTTGCATATAATCATTAATATATATTCTGTTTCATTTATATGCATTATGATACTCTAAACAAAATTAAAGAGAGAACGTCTTCAAGGTGTTCCTCTTTATTTAAAAATTTATGTTTCCTAAGCTCTTTGTGGAAGGCATTGAAAGTCGTTACTGTTTTAGAAATTATTATGAAATAATTAATAATTTTCTTATATGAGCATATAAAATCTGATGATGTCAGTTACAATCTTAATGTAAATGACTTCATATACAATCATATCAGAACAAATGATGGGAGAATATATGAAATATACTGTTTATAATAAATTTAATAACAAATATTTCTTAAATACTTCTATCACTAATATCACATATAAGCAAAATCCTGCTGAAGATTATCTAAAAATTACTGGAATGGTACCTCCACAGAGAAATACCAAAAATAAAAGTTGGGTTTAGAAGAGACTAGAGACATTGTCGCCAATGTCAGATGGATCTTGCCCAAAAGCAAAGAGTATCAGAGGAATATTCTATCTGTGTTTCAAAGACTATCTGAGTTGTTTGTTTGGTTGTTTTACATTTTATTTTATTAATTTTAATGAACATTTACAGAGATTTTGGATTTCCATTCATTCATTGTCGCATTTTTCTCACTGCCCACCCCTTCCCCACAGACCACTCTTCTCTTTGAAAAGTAAAAGAAAAATTCCTTCATTGGTGTATAATCCCCCCCACCTCCACCCCAGTACACTCCACTATGCAAACTTCATTCTGGACTCTTGTCATAACCATAATACCCAATCATATAACGCTTTTTAACTGTATTCTCCCTCATCTGTTTCAATGCAGTATACATAATTTATCCAATTTTTCTCAGTCTCACCCCAACTCTGATGTCAGTCCCCTTCTATAACAGTGGCACGATGCAGTATTTGTCCTTTTGTGACTGAGATATTTCACTCAGCGTAATGT
>NW_006399870.1:9036651-9073023 GCF_000299155.1 Elephantulus edwardii
CAAATCCAAGGCAACCAAAATATGACTTTTAGTATATCCCACCTGAATTTCAGAACCATCTCAGGAACAGGTTTGAGGCCTTGAACACTAATGAGGGAAGACCTGATGCATTGTGGGAGGATATCAAGGGTATCATTCAAGAAGAGTGCAACTGGTCATTGCAAAGACAGAAGAGGAAGAGAAGACCAAAATGGATGTCAGAAGAGACTCGGAAAATTGCACTGGAGCATAGAGTAGCCAAAGCACAAGGAAGAATTGAAGATACTAAAGAATTGAATAGAAGATTTCAAAAGGCAGCACGCAATGGCAAAGTAAAATATTACAATGAAATGTGCAAGGAGCTGAATCAAAAGAGCCGAACTTGCTCAGCATTTCTTAAGCTCAAGGAACTGAAGAACAAATTCAAACCTCGAGTTGCTTTAGGATGCTTTAGGCAGAATATTAAACGATCCAGGAAGTATTAAAAGAAGATGGAAAGAATATACTGAATCACTGTATCAGAAGGAATTGGCATACACAGAAGAATTTCATGAAACAACATACGAGCAAGAACCTATGGTGATGAAAGAAGAAGTTCAGGCAGCTTTAAAGGAAATAACAAAAAATAAGGGCCAAGGAGTATATGGTATACCAATTGACATATTTCAGCTAACAGATGCTGCCCTGGACGTGCTGACCAAGTCGTGCCAAGAAATCTGGAGAACAACCACTTGGCCAACTGACTGGAAGAGATCTATATTTGTTCCCATTCCAAAGAAAGGTGACCAAACTGAGTGTGGAAACTATAGAACAATCTCATTGATTTCATATGCAAGCAAGATTCTACTGAAGATTATTAAAAAACGACTGAAATAGCACATCAGCAGAGAACTGCAACAAGTCCAGTCTGGGTTTAGAAGGGGTCGTGGTACTAGGGATATTGTAGCTGATGTTAGATGGATCTTAGCTGAAAGCAGGGAATACCAAAGGAATGTCTATCGGTGTTTCATTGACTATGCAAAGGCATTTGACTGTGTGGATCATAGCAAACTGTGGCTGACTCTGAGAAGAATGAGAATCCGAGGACATTTAATCTTGCTAATGTGAAACCTATACTTGGGCCAGGAGGCAGCCGTCAGAACAGAGCAAGGGAACATTGCATGGATCAAAATTGGGAATGGCATACGTCAGGGATGCATCCTATCTCCATACCTTTTCAGTCTGTATGCAGAACGGATCATCTGGGAGGCTGGGCTCTATGAGGAGAAATGTGGGGTCAAGATTGGGGGAAGATCTATCAACAATCTATGTTATGCAGATGACACAACCCTGCTTGCTGAAACTGAGAAGGACCTGCCGCAGAGAGTTAAGAACTGTAGCCTCCAATATGGACTGAGGCTCAATGTCAAGAAGACAGATTCTCACCACTTGGCCGATTGGCAGCATCAGGATGGATGGTGAAGAGATTGAGATTGTTCACAGCTTTAATTTGCTTGGCTCCACAGTCAACACTCTTGGCACCCGTAGGCAGGAAATGAAAAGGCACATTGCCATGGGAAAGTCTGCTGTTAGGGACCTCTCCAAAGTACGGAAGAGCAATGTTGTCTCTCTGGAGACTAAGGTGCATCTGATATAGGCCATGGTCTTCACAATCACTTTTTATGCATCAGAGACTTGGACAATGACCAAGGAGGACAGAAAGAGAATTGATGCCTTTGAGCTATGGTGCTGGAGAAGAGTATTGAGAGTACCATGTACTGCTAGGAAAACAAACAGATTCATCTTGGAAAGGGTTAAACCAGGTGGCTATTTGGAGGCAAGGATTCTGAGGTTCTGTCTAACATACTTTAGACATGTTGTAAGAAGATACCGGTCCTTGGAGAAGGACATCATGCTGTGGAGGGTGGAGGGGCAGCGCAGGAGCTGAAGGTCCTCTTTTAGGTGGATTGATTCGGTGACTGGGGTTATCGGGATGGGAGTGTCAGAGACAGTCCAATTGGCACAAGACAGAGCAGAGTTTAGGGCTGTTGCGCATAGGGATGCTATGAGTCGCAAGCGACTAGACGGCACATAACAACAACAACAAAATTTCCACTAGAGGAATTGCTGGGTCAAATGGTATTTCTGTTTGCAACTTTTTGTGTGGCTCATTACAAATTATGGCTAACCTTAAGGAGAATGGAAATCCTAGAATACTTGATTGTGCTCATATAAAACATATATTCAGACTAGGAAGCAGTTCTCTGAAAGCAGCAAGGAAGCACTGCATGGCTCAACATCAGGAAAGAAGGGTGTCAGGTATGCTTCCTGTCTCCATACCTTTTTAGTCTGTATGTGGGATAGATCATTTGAGGGATGGGGGGCTAGGCTTTATGAGGAGGAATGTGGCATCAGGATTAAAGAAAGACTCAATCAACAACCTGTGATATGCAGATGACACAACCTTGGTTGCCAAAACTGAGGAAAACCTGAAGCATTTGCTGCAGAAAGTCAAAGACTGTATGTAGTCTTCAACATGGATTGAAGCTTAACATCAAGAAGACAAAGATTCTCACCACTAGGCCAATTGAAAGCACTATGATATATGGTAAAGAGATTGAGATTTTTAACAGCTTCAACTTGCTTGGTTCCACAGTAAACTCTCTTGATACCAGCATTCAGGAAATCAAAATAAACATGCACTGGGAAAATCTGCTGTAAGAGACCTCTATAGGGTACTGAGGAACAATGATGTCAGTAGGCTAAGATGAGCTTGACCCAGACCATGGTCTTCGTAATTAATTGCATCAGAGAACTGGGCAATCACTATGGATAATAGAAGAAGAATTGATGTCTTTGAGTTATACTGCTAGAGAAGAGTATTGAACATACCATGGGCCTCCAGGAGTACAAATAGGTCTGTATTGGAGACAGTGAAATAAAATTCCTCCTTGGAAGCAAGGATTTTGAAACTCTGTCTCACACACTTTGGGTGCATGGCCAGAAGGGACCAGTTCTTGGGGAAGGGCATCAAGCTTAGAAGAGTAGAGGGACAGTGCAGGAGAGGAAGATCCTCAATGAGAAGGATTTACATAGTAACTGAAGTAATGGGAGTGAGTGTGTCAGAGTCAGTGAAACTAGCTTAGTATAGGGCAGGCTTCAGAGCTCCATACATAAATAAGGTCTGTATGAGTCATGGGCAACTAAATGGTACATAACACCCACAGAAGCATGTGTTAGAATGCCTACTATGTAGCAATAGAATGGTCTGCTTTCAAACAGCTTTCATTACACATCAATATTTTTATACCAAGAAAATCAGAGACTTTTTTATGTTACAGGCACTATTTTTCAGGTTTACAAAAGCAACACTGTAAGTGGATCGAAAATCTATAAATTTCTAGGAGTTAAGAATTTAAGTAATTTGCCTAAAGACACAAAATCAACAGTCTAAGCGTGGAGTCCAAGCTCTTCTCCTTCTTACCTATGTGTTTCTTCTATTACTTTTCCATAAAGCTTCTTCTGCTATTTCCTCCCACCTTCTTTTATAACCTTTCCCCTCTCCTTATTTGCAGAAAACTCTTCCTGAACTTTTGAGATAGTCTTAGAAATTGTTCCCTTGCTATTAGTCTCTCAAACAATACTGCAGCCAGAATAACTGTACAAAAAGGAAAATGGCCATCTTCAAGTAACTTCAGTCACTACTCATTGCATTTAAAATATAATCCTAATTCTATTTATTGTTTGTATGACCTCTATAATCTAGCCAATATTACATTTTCAGTCTTCACTTTGCAACTCGTATCATTATTCCTGAAAGTCAAAGCTTTAATTGAGGAGCACACTGCCATTTGTTTTGATGCTTCTGGGATTCTCTTTTCCCAGGCTGCTCCCTTTTCTTCTGTGTGCATGGACGCCCTGTGTTACTTTAAAATATCAGCCTAAATATAAGTATATAAATATCATGTCACAACTCTAATCTTACCTAGGCTATAGTTTGAGTTAATGAGTCTATTTACTGTAAGCCAGTAGAAATTCATCTATGTTTCTATTATATTGTTCAAATTTTAAGTATGACCAAAGAAGAATTGATGATATGTTCTTTTATTTTTTAATTATTATTTTTGTGTGCGTGTACCATCAAATCAGATCTGACTGGTACAGGAGGAGATTGTCCCTCCTTCTCCGGCAGAGCATATGGTGGATTCAAACCGTGCGCTTCTGGGATTGTAGTTGCAGTTCCTTACCACTAGGCCACCAGAGCTCCCCGAATTAATGCTTTTGAATTATGATGTCAGCCAATAATATTATTTAATAACATGGACTATCCTGTGTTGCCCTTTGAAATTTTCTGTTCTACACCTGAATATCTTGATTTCTTCCCTTTGCTTTGGCTTCTCACTGCTCTAGTGCTATATTCAGAGTTTCTTCTGACATCCATCTTGGTGTTTTTTCCTCCTCTGTCTTTGTAATGAACTTTTGCATTCTTCCTGGATGATATTCTTTATATCCTCTCACAGCTCATCTGGTATTCGCACATTAATGTCCACGACCAAATACCTGTTCCTGAGATGATTTTGAAATTCAGGTCGGATAGACTCAAGGCCAAACTTTGGTTTCTCTGGACTTGATTTAATTTTTCCTCAGCTTCAGCTTGAACTTGCATATGAGTAGTTGGTGGTCTGTTCCACAATCAGCACCTCAATCTGCTTGGTGAAACTGAGGAGGACCTGAAACACTTGTTGCAGAACGTCAAGGACTGCAGCCTTCAATAGGGATTGAAGATCAACATAAGGAAAACAATGATTCTCACCACTGGGCCAATTGGCAGCATCATGATAGATGGTGAAGAGATTGAGATTGTTAACCACTTCAGTCTGCTTGGCTTTACAATCAACACTCTTGGTACTAGCAGGCAGAAAATTAAAACATTAATTGCATTGGGAAAGTCTGCTGTCAGAGACCTCTCCAAAATACTGAAGAGCAGCGATGTTAGTCCGGAGACTAAGACGTGCCCTATAGAGGCCATAGTCTTTGTAATTATTTGCTATACATCAGAAAGCTGGACAATGATTAGGGATGATAGAAGGAGAATTGATGCCTTTGAGCTGTGGTGCTGGAAAAGAGTGATGGATATACCATGGACTGCTAGGAGAACAAACAAGTTCGGCCTGAAGAAGGTGAAACCAGGCTGCTCCTTGGAGGTAAGGATTCTGAAGCATCATATGAAATATTTTAGACATGTTCTAAGGCAGAATCAGTCCTTGGAGAGGATATCATACTTGGGAGGGTGGAGGGACAGCACAGGGGAGGAAGATCCTCGATGAGGAGGATTGATTCAGTGACTGGGGTAATGGGGATAAGTGTGTCAGAGACAATAGGATTGGCATAGGATAGAGCAGGGTTTAGGGCTGTTGTATATAGGGTCGCTATGAATCACAGGCAACACAATAGCACATAAAAACAACAACAACAACAATGGACTATCCAAAGAATTTATATATCTGTTTTAGAATAATTATGGCCATAATTCTCATCGGAAATGATGACAGTGATACTCTACATCAACTACCTTGTTGTGGTTTTGTTTTTTATTTTTATTATGAGAGATCAGTTCCTGGATCACATCGTGTGGATAAAGCAGGAGGTCAGAAAAAAGAGAAAGATATTCAAAGAGATAGGTTATCACAGTGCCTTCAACAATGAACAACTATTGTGAGGATGGCACAGGACTGAGCAGTGTTTCATTATGTTGTGCATGGGCTTATTAAGAGTTGGAACAGACTCTTCAGAATATAACAACAATAAGTATTTGGCAATGGCTTTTGATTTAATTCTCCTCACATAATCTTGTGAGCAAGAAGGAGCTTCAAAATCTTGGCCTCCAAACAGCAGCCTAGATTCCCCTTCTCCAGGACCGGCCTGTTAGTTCTCTTGGCAATCCATGGTAGATTCAATACTCTTCTCCAGCACCACAACTCAAAGGCATTCATCCTTTTGTGTTGAGGGTCAGTGCAGATGAGTAAATAAAACCTTGGATGAGATGGATTGACACAGTGACTGTGGCAACAGGATCAGGTGTGTTAAAGATGGTAAGGTAAGTTCATTATAAGGCAAGGTTCAGAGCTATTGTATATAGGGTTGCTATGATTTGTATTCTACTCAAAGATATGCAAAAGCAACAACATAATTTTGTAAACTTAAAAGCAGAGAGTGTGTTACTCTTCTTGTAATTCTTGTAGTGTTTAGCATCATTCCTAGAACACAGCACTAGTGTAATATGTCTTTGTTAAATTGTATCAGTTATTTAAAAAATCAGAAATTATTTCATATATAAAATGATTGATTACAATATGATTTTTATTCATTGTACTGAGTCAATGTTGTATCAATGCTATTACTCCAAACATCGTATTTGGGACCTTGTCCTAGCTCTGTTCATAGTGCCTATGTGACACTAAGGAAATTTCTCATCCTCTTTTGGTCTCAGTTGCTCATCTAAAATGAATGAGTTGTAATAGATTATATAAATTCTATAATGATATTTTAAAAATATTAAAAAATAAATTTTTTGTGTGTTCTAGAAAGGTACATTGAACACATTTTCTTTGTCAGTTACTATACTAAGTTTCATACATATGTTTCATACATAATTCTGGAATCGGGAATCTGAAGTGGTTCTCTTATCACAGTAATGTGGTAAACAAAATGAGTATTATAAGCCCTGTATTCTTTTTCAGAAAAGAAAAGTCCAGATAGTTTTAAAATTTGATAATTACTAGACATTTTTTTAAATTATGAAGTGTGGCTTTTGAATAAATAGAAAAATATCTATCTATGAAATATCTACCAGCACTTGTCTCAGTTTTCTGTTCAGTGGTTGTTTCTGTGATAATGGAAGCTGTACCACCCATATTCAAATACCAGTGGGGTTACCATAGTAAAGAAATTTCAGCAGAACTTCTAGACTAAGGCAGAGTGAAAAGCAGGACTGGACATTCATTTCTGAAATAAGTTGTTGTTGTTGTTTTTATTGCCTCCGAGTTGAGCACGACTCAATGTGGCCCTATGAACAAAAGGCCTAAAGCCTTTCTATAACTATAGACATTTATTAAAGTTCATAGACTTTCTAGAGGTATGTTGTTTAGGAAGTGGATGCCACTAATTGAAGAGCATTGGTGGATATAGTTTAGAAATTTGAGCCCCTCACATTGGAATGGTCTCAAAATGGTACTGGGGAAGAGCTATCTCCTCAAGGCAGATTTCCTAAAAAAGAAAGCAGATTTCTTTGTGGTGTTGTTATGTGTCCTCAAGTAGGCGTCAGCTCATAGGTGATCATCCAGAAGGTTTTCAGAGGCTTTGAATTGCACAGGAAGAGACTTGCCAGCTTTCTCCCTCAGAGTAACTACTGGACTCATATTGCCTGCCTCCGGGTTAGCAATGCAATGTTTTTCACTAAAAGACCAGAGATCCCCTCAAAGTAGGTTCTTTCATAATTGCGTGGACGGTGTAGAGTTTTCATTCAAAGAAAGACCATAGTTTGCTGATGTGGCTAGACTCAAAGTGAGAAGAACAGCTGCAAATAACCATTAATAGTTAGAATGTAGAATGCATAAAGTATGAAACTGGGAAAATCCAATGTTGTAAAAATGAAATAGTATACATAAAGATCGACACCGCAGGCTTTAGCGAACTGAGGTGAACTAGTATTGGCCATTTTGAATCAGATAATCACATGAACTAGTATGTGAAAATGATAAATTTAAGAAAACTGACATGACATTCATCATTATAAAGAACATTTCAAGAGCTAAGAACAATACTGTGAATTATTACTATCCATAGGGAGCTTGGCTAGTTTAATGGTAAGGAGTTATGCTGATAACGTGAAGACATGTGGTTCAAATCCACCAGATACTCAGTGGGAGAAAGATGGATGATCTCTTCTTGTGCAATTAATATCTCTGAAAACCCACTAGACAGTCCTCTAGGAGTTGGTTCCAACTGTGGACAGTACAACAACAAGTCCATAATCATACAAGGAAGTCCTAATAATACAACTATTACTCAGATATACATTCCAACCACAAAAGGCAAAGAGGGAGAAATTTAGAACTTCTTACCACTTTTTTTCAATCTGAAATTGCCAAACACACAATTAAAATGCATTCATAATAATTTGTTTTATTTGGTTCTGATGAATTATCCCAACAGCCACTGCTCTTCCTCTTCCAGTGAGTGGCCTCAGGTGATTTCCCAAAATGATTTGCTACTCTTGTGACCCAGAAAATCTCACAAAATCATGCAAATCAAGAGGCTGAAATCTCTGGGTCCATTTTAAGAACACCTGGGAAACTCCCAGTCTATCAAGGTTATGCTTGCATTGTATCTTTTGAGATACAAGGAAGAAGTCAGGGAAAGATCCAGTTTGAAGAATAAACTAACTGTTGTTAATTAAATTTCAATTCATAGTGACTTGTCATCAGGTGCCAAAGCTGTAAATCTTTAAAGAAGATAATAGTAAAGCATAAATACATTAAAAAAAAAAAAACAAACAAGAAATAAATTCTCTCTGGAGTCAAATTGTCAAATTCATATATGGGTCTGAATAATTATCTTCTTTCTGTGTTTGGAAGACACACATGCATACAAAGATAGCTAGCTACACTGAAAGGGGAATATAAAACTTAAAAGAAGAGATGAAAGAAAGTTTCTTAGGAAAGAAGACATTTGCACTGGTTTTAGTTTTGGCAAGTAGATAAGAGAGGAGGAATACCATTAAAAAATAAAAAGCTGAGAAAAAGTGGAGGTGGAAGTTATAGTATATGCCCACTGAATAACAAATATTCTAGATTGTCTGGAATGTGAGGTCCTGTCATGTTATAGCTAAATGAGATGTTTAAGATGGTCTCAGCTTAGAAGAATCAAATCTTATTACACAGAGATATGCAGGTTATGAAATAGTAGAGAGAAGGAAGGGGTTAATTCTATCTGGAGAAGAAAGATAAAATCTTTCAGAAGGCATAACCCTTAACTGAGTTTGAAAAATTACAAAGAATTTTTTCTGATCAGCAACGGGATTGAGTGGAGTTAGATGGAACAGAGAAAAGAATAATAAGTCCGGCGGATGAAAGGGCATGATCAAATTTAGAGACACCACCAAGAATGGCATGTTCAGGAAACTACAGCTTGTCCAGTGTGAAAGGAGTGTTTGATGCCTGCGAAGGGGGGGACAGTGAAGATTGGAAGTAGATTAGAGTAAGTCTGGTGGATTAGTTGTAAGGAGTTGAGATACCGACCCAAAGAAGGCACACAGTTCAGATCTACCAGTTACTCAGTGGGAGAAAGATGCAGAAGCTCCTCCCGTGCAATTGACTGTCTCTGAAAACCTGCTGGAAAGTCATCAACGAACTGGTTTTTACTTCATGGTACACATAACGACAATAGAGCAGGCGTGGGGAATACTGGTTATCGAGTTTTACACTCTGGTCCAACACTTGCTACAGTTTTCTAAAAATAGAATTTGAACTTAGCTATCTAGGCAAAGGAAGTATCAGTAATTGTTTCTTTTTTTTATTAAGGAGTGTCAGGGGCATGGATATCTGTTGGGAAGATTAATATAGCAGAGGCATGAAGAGTAAAAGGTAGCAGAGACGGGCATTAATTAACTAGTCATTCTGATTAGTCAAGTTAGAAGTACTGAAATACTGAAAGCACTGAAATAGGGTTGAGGTGATAGAGGTAAAAAGGTGAGACATGGAGATTAATAAAGTTAAAAATTAACAGATCAGGGCTTTGAAGACAGATTTTTAAGTAGGGATGAGAAAGAAAGAGCAAGTCATATTGTAGTGACCCTTACACATAGGAGATTAGGTTTCAAAATAGCACTCAAGGCTAGAAGCAGGTTCAGGTATCATCTCTACAGAGGTGATAATTGAACAGTGGAGGGTGATGAGAACACAGAGGAAGGGTATGTAAAAAGGAAAGAACCAAGAGAAAAATCCTGGTCAATGCCTTCACTTGACAGGTATAGGACAGAGGAAGAAGCAAGAAGGGTCAGAGAACTAGTAGTGGTCAGAAAGGTAGAGGAAGGGCAATATCTGGCAGAAAAGAAGTGGCCTTCAAAAAGAAGATTCAGCAGGGCAATGATGCAGAAGAGACTGGGTTGAGATGGGAATTCAGTCAATTTATTTGTATTAATCAGTGAAAGATTTTAGGATGGGAGTTGGAGAAAAGTTTTATAGTAAGAGATAATAAAGTATGGAGGGTGTATCATTGATGTAAAACATACCCTGCTATGTCTATATATGTGTATATGCAGATAGATAGATTAGATAGATAGATAGATAGATAGATAGATAGATAGATAGATAGATAGATAGATAATTGATAGGTCGATTATATATATATATACATACACCGTTCTGCTGAGAGCTCTGGTGTCATAGGCTCTAGAGAGTTGCACTGTTAACCCAAAGCATGAACTTCTCTAGCAGTTCATCTGACCAGTTGCTTCATAGGACAAAGATGAACTGTATCCTTTTGTGTAATTTACAACTTTGGAAACACAATGGAGCTTCAACTTTGAGTCAGAATTGGCTGGATGACATTGGGAGAGATGAGAGTAGGAGCTGTAATCAGGAAGGAAGGGAATAAATTTCCCATGCTTTCTACATTATAATTCTGAGAAATGTTTGCAAATGCAATATCTAGGTAAATAAGGTGTTAGAATGATTTGCAGATGTCTTGATGTTTATCCTCCTGAACAATGCATGGTTGGACCCACATCTTTGCTTACACTCACATATTCAACAAATCAGTGTCTCTCCCAAGTAACAAGCATCCCCCTCCACTTCCCCTCAGTTCTCAATAGCAACACGGGATACTGCACAACACAATGAAAAAACCTCAATCAATACTCCAATGTGCAATTTTCTAAAGTGAGAGGAAATAACACTGCGTTTTTGTTTCTCCCTCTCTCTTTGCCGCGTGCATGAGAAGGAAGGCCAGCGTAGCACACTGCTTGCACAGGACACCCAGCACTGCTTTCTGCACTCTGAAAACACCAAACATTCTATAAATGCATCAACAGAACACGAATAGAGTTGTGTGACTCAAGAAGGCCACCTTGGCAGCTTGTTCTACTTCCTTTTCCCTCTATTCCTTAGTTGCCCTGAAATCACTCTCTTTTAGGCATGTTCTCCTTTGAAAGCCAACCTGGTCTTGAAGGTCCGTCTCAAAGGCTACTCATTGCACCAGCAGGTGCTACCCTTACCTGAAAACAACATGAAATTTGGTGGGTTAAAAGTAAATGTGATATCATAGATTATGAATTCAGAGGGAGAATAAATGGTCGGAGAAAAAAATCTCTAAGTCGATGAAATGCTAGTTTTTATGCAAATAGCCTAAGTAAAATGAAAAGAGGTAGGAATGAAAAAGAGGAGAAGGAACAGGAGAAAGGACACAAGAAAAAAAGCAGAATTGATTCTAAATGAGAGATTCTCCCCACCCCCGGGAGATATTAGTCTTTTTTGAAGAAAATGAATAGGATTTCTCTACACATTTATTAAATTTCTGTGATTCCCTAATTTAGGAGACTTTTATTTTCGATTGAAAGTTTCAGGTTCATTTCATAAAAAGAGAATCTCTATTATCTATGTATTGTAATGCTCATAATTATTTCTTGAGGGAAAGCTGAAGATGAGAAGAAAATTCCTAAAGAAGGGAAGTAATATGAGGTCTATTTGAACAGAAATTTGGACTTGCTGAGCCTAAATCAGAAAAAAGCAGACTGCAGGGAAACAACAAGTTGCCAGGAAGCCACTTAGGGAAAGAATACAAGGCTCTGATGGTACAGACCCCAGGGTTTTGTGCTGCTAATGCTGTTTGCCATCTTTCTGGCATTTCAAATCTACCAGCAACTCCAGAGGAAAAAGAAAGGGAATCTCCTTCTGTGTGATGCACAGCCTCTGAAAATCCAGTGGAGGGTCTGCTTTCTGTAGGTTCTGTTTGACTTGATAATAATGAGAAAAGTGATGTTTTGGGGGGGTTTGTTTGTTGCTTTTTATTTTTTGGTAGTTTTCTGTGTCACCATTAACTGCCATCCGTCATATAACCTTGGCTACCTCAGTTTTAGTATTGCATTACACATAGTTCACCTCCCTGTGAGAATAATATGAAAATAGAAAATGTGCAAATTTTAAAACATGGTTAAAATAGCTCCACATAAATACAAGATACTAATACACATAAAGGAGGAATGAAATGGCCTTTAAAAAGATATTTTAAACTTTCTGTTTTCAGTTAAGTGACAGTACCAAATGAGTAGATATTATTGATCACTCTATAGGTCTGTCTATCTTATGGTTGTGTATGGACACAGAGGTGACTTACAGTCTTGGGGGTTCCATTAGTCTAGACTTGTTTTTATGATTTCCTGTTTAGTTCTACAGTTTTCTTCCACTCTATCAGGCATCTTTCCCTGTGATCCCTTTTAAAACTCTGTGCAGTGGCAGCCAAGCTCTATCTAGATTTTTGCGCTCAGATTTTAAAGGCTGAAGTTTGCAAGCTCCAGTAGTCCTTTGGACCCGCATCTTTGATTTTACTCACTCTTCCTTGTTCTGAGATCGCAGTAACTAATAGCTGTACCTTAGATGCATACTCAAGAACATTTAAGAGATCAGTCACTACTCAGTGACATTGTCTTGTGGACTATGTTGTGCCAATTAATCTTATCTTCTCCAGTGACGATGGCCTTCAGCCACTGGCCAGTGATTTACATCATGATGTTTGATGTTGGCTAAGAAGTTTTCATAATTTGGAATGAGCATTTAAAAAGTGAAACTACTCTGTCCTACAACAAAACCACAAGTGTGCCCTGATGTGCTGAAAATAATTTAATCACTAAGGAATACAAGCTACAATGGAGAAGCAAACCGTCCTTGGGTAATCACAGTGTTTTAGTGTAAGACAAGCAAGCATGCTGCCCAGCAACAAGAGCTGTTGAATATTGAACTGATTCTGAACTTCTGTGGCCAATAAATAACCTCCATGCTATCTATTCTTGAGTTTCACCCACCTTGCAGGTAAAGCTCCTTTATGATGCTCGATAGCATTAATATCTTAAAAGCAAAGTAGCCCCTAAAAACAAAACTTGTGATCTACTCCATTTGCATTTCTATGTGCTTTCAACCTGAACTACCTGGCTTCATCTGATTCTCTATCCCTTTTTTTAACACCTGTTGTGCATGCCCCTTTTCTGTGTTATGTATCTTGATCTCTGATAAGATGAAGATTGCCAATCATATCAAAGGATCATTTATCTAAGAAGCCATAAAATAAAATATATGGCACCTCCTTTTCTTTATCACCTTTATGTAAAGGAAACTTTGCAAGTGTAGCTTTACATAAATATTTCTGTATAAAATAAAACCTTTGGAGGAGTTTTCTGTTTAGCTGCCTTGTAGCTGTCTGATTCTTCCACCCTTTAGTTTTTCCTTTACTAAAGTATGCCACAGTGAACCAACTTTCCTTGATTTTTAGTAGCTGGAGTAGTTACTATCCCCCTTCCCCCCACAGAAGCAGGATGTGTGTAAGGGAGAGAAGAAATAGAATCCACTATGCTACCATCCTATCAAGGAGGAGATATATATTTATCTCTATATCTCTCTCTACACACACACATACACATACATATACCTATACATACATATATGTGCATATACACATACATATATACATACACATACATATACACATACATTATACATATACATACATATGTACGTACATATACATATATACTCTCATTTGGGTTCATTGCTCATGCAATGTGACAACTCCAAATATACAATTAATTCAAGTGAGCTGTCCTGTGCTTCAGAAGGACAAATATATTTTGCCCACATCCACTGTTATGATTTAAAATTTCAACTTCCTAAAATAACATTTCTCTGTTTTGTCAAAAGAAATCTGCCTAGGTCACAAGGGGCTTGATTTTATACAGAGGTGACTCATTGGTGGTTGTGTAAATGTGCTAACCTTCCTCAACCACTTTTGAATTCTTTAATTCCCTGATACATTAATTCTAACCTCAGTCTAAAATGTTCTAACATCCCTGAGAATCCATGCACAGAAATTACAGCAATTTCACATAACTGGAATAAAATTCCAGGGTTGGAGAGGGTGGACTATGTCCTATCATTAATTCAAACATCCACGTAGAAAGATTCTGGTGGGCAGCTGTGATTTCATTAAAGGGGGCAATTTCAACTCCATTTCCTTGATAAACAGACACAAGCTTGCCCCTAAATTGGGCTTGATAGATTTGATTAGGGTAGAATTTTTAGAGGTTGTGATTTCTGCAAGAAAATTGCTGTTTGATGTGTAAGGCCAAATTGCACTTGAAATCTCCTTGTAACTCTAGAGGGAGGTGAAGAAAGAGGATGGAACACCTAGCCAATTGCTATCACCCAAACAGCAGGGGAGTCAAGCTGTTGTATTCAAAATATTTGTTAGGTATGCAGCCAGTGTGTGCTGGGGAAATCATTCCATGGGAGCTAAGGATTAAACACAGCAAAACCAAATGTTATTTAAACAAATGTTATTTAAAAAATATCTCATCCAACTTCTTTAGCCCAAATAAGTCTTTTTCAGAAAGATGAAAAGATACATAGCCTCCTTTGGGGATAACTGTGATTCTGAATTACCACTGAAAATCTGAGGAACAGGAAGGGGTAGAAGTTGAAACACACAATTTAAAAGCTTGCTTTCCAGTTATAAACACTGAAGGAGGGGCAAAAGGGGAGCCAGAACCTCTTAAATCTTACTTTTTAAATTGTCTTCAATAAAGTAGGAAAGATCATATTTTAAGATCAATTATTTGAGTTGAAACAGTGTGGATTGTAATCACTTCCTCAAACAATGATCAAAGATTCTTGAACTCAAAAGCCATTTGTGTTGGCAAATATGTTTGGTTTTAAGGAAAAGCATTTCAAGGAGCTCTTGTACTATTTCAGTGTTGCTCATTTTGCAACTCTTTATATAGGAAATTGAGGATTGAGAATGTGCAGCATACCAAATCTGCTTTATGTGAATTGTCTCATTAAGTCCTCCAATAATCTTGGAGATGGCTATTCCTCCCGCACGCCCACCCCCATTTTCAAATAAAGGTAATTGTTGTTGTTGTTGTTGCTATGTGTCATTGAGTGGCTTGCGACTCATAGGGACTCTATGTACAAACGCCCTAAACCCTACTCTATCCTGTGCCAACCGCATTGTCTTTGACACACCTCCTACTACTCACAATCACGGAACTGATCCATCTCATCGAGGATCTTCCTCTCCTGCGCCATCCCTCCACTCTCTCAAACATGATGTCCCTCTCCAAGGACTGGTCCCTCCTTGCAACATGCCCAAATTATGTCAGACAAAGCTTCAGAATCCTTGACTCCAAGGAGCAGCCTGGTTACACTCTCTCCAGGATAAACCTGCTTGTTTCCCTAGCAGTTCATGGTATATTCAACACTCTTCTCCAGCACCACAGCTCAAAGGCATCAATTCTCTTTCTATCATCCCTAGTCACTGTCCAGCTCTCTGATGCATAGTGCACAATTGTGAAGACAATGGTCTGGATCAGGCGCACCTTAGTCTCCAGCCTGATGTCATTGTTCTTCAATACTCTGGAGAGGTCCCTGGCAACTGACTTTCTCAATACAATTCATATCTTCATTTCCTAGCTGCTAGTACCAAGAATTTTGATTCTTTTTCTTATCTTCAAAGTCTTATCAGTAATAATAAAAAGACTAAAATCCTCTGACTTCAGGTTCATTTCATTGAATTTGGTTTCGGCTGGTGGGGACTACAAGGTAAGCAAATAGAGCATTAGAATTATTTCAATCTTTGTCAGAGAAGTCAGAGCTTGAAAGACAGCATCAGTAAAAAGGTTTAGAGAATTAATATACTGTTCATTTCTGTCCACTTACTGTTCTGTGGTTGGCCACAGTAAATTACTGCCTAAGATTCTACAGCACTGTCTCCATAGTCAGGAATACTTCAGAGACGCTGTGGGTTTGGTTCCAAACTACTAACATACAGCTAATATCACAATAAAATAATATGATTTCCGCCCTGCCCCAGTTTTAAGTATATATACAGATATGTTTATACTGTATTGTAGCTCCAACACTCTTACATTAGTTTGTTGTATTGTGATGGGCTTGTATGTTGTATCTATTACACCAATATTTATACAATCAGCAGGTTTACCCATGGTGAGCAGGTTTCAATAGAATTTCCAGACAGAAAGACAATGAAGCAGAACTGGCCTTCCACTTCTGAAATAATTGGCCTGTGAAAACTTTATGTATCAACATAATGTTGGTTTGTATAGTCCAGAATATGAGGCCCTGAGATTGGAAAGAACTAAAAATATGACTGAGGAAAACTCTCTCCTTAAAGCAGAGTCTACCTTAATGAAAAAATAGAATCTACCTTAGTGGCATGGCTAAAGTTTTTAGTCAATGAAGAACTTCCATTGGCTGATACAGCAAAACTCAAAATGAGAGGAAATAGATGCAAGCCTTCATTAATGATTGGAATATGGACTGTATCAAGTATGATTTTGTCAGAATTGACAAAAATTAAATGGAACACATAAAGACATCTTCGGTATTAGTGAGCTAAACTGGAATGGTCTTGGCCATTTTGAATAGGAAAACCACATGATCTATTATGCCTGTTGTCTTAACTGCTAACTGAGATCTAATAGATACAAGATTTTAGCAAACAAACTTCTAATCTTTCACACTTTAAAAAGCTGTTGTTGTTAGGTGCTGTCCAGTCAAATATGACCCATAATGATCCTATGAACAACTCATCTGAACACAGTTCTGTCCTGGGCCATCTTCACACTTTCTGACACAGTAGAGCCCATTGCGGCAGGTACTGTGTCAGTCCACCTGGATGAGGGTCTTCCAGTACAATACTGACTGCTGGTTGTTGTTAGATGTCAAGGAGTTGAGTATGGCTCATAGCGATCCTATAAACAAAAGATCTGAAACCAGTCCTGTCCTGCTCCATCCTCACACTTGCTGACACACAAGAACCCACTGCAGCAGTCATCTTGTCAATCAGTCTGGTTGAAGGTCTTCCTCTCCTTCCCCAGGACTCAACCTTTCCCAACATCAAATTCCTCTCCATAGGAGAGAAGATAATGGACATTCTTGCTTACGTCCTCCCTATTTTCAAAGAAAATGTATTTAATCTCTCTCCATTGAGAACAATGTTGGCTCTAGGATTATACTATATACTTTTCACTATGTTGAGGAAATTCCTCTCCACTCCTATTTTGTTGAATGCTTTAATCAGGAAAGAGTTTTGGATTTTGTCAGACATTTTCTGCATTGGTTGATAGGTAGGATCATGTGGTTCTTGTTCTGTGCTTTGTTAATATGATAATTTACCCTGATTGTTTCTCTTATGTTGACCCATCCTTGCAAAACTGTTATAAATCCCATTTGGTCATGGTGCATCTTTTTTTTTTAATCAACTGACTGGAAGAGATCTATATTTGTTCCTATCCCAAAGAAAGGTGACCCAACAGAATGTGGAAACTATAGAACAATCTCACTGATTTCACATAAAGCAAGATTTTACAGAAGATTTTCCAAAAACGACTGGAACAGCACATGGTCTTCACAATCACTTGTTATGCATCAGAGAGTTAGACAATGACCAAGGAGGATAGAAGGAGAATTGATGCCTTTGAGCTGTGGTGCTGGAGAAGAGTATTGAGAATACCATGGACTGCTAGGAAAACAAACAAATTCGTCCTGGAAAGGGATAAACCGGGTTGCTCCTTGGAGGCAAGGATTCTGAGGCTCCGTCTAACATACTTTAGACATGTTGTAAGGAGAGACCGGTCCTTGGAGAAGGACATCATGCTTGGTAGGGTGGAGGGACGGCGCAGGAGGGGAAGGCCCTCTATGAGGTGGATTGATTCAGTGACTGGGATAATCGGGATGGGAGTGTCAGAGACAGTGTGATTGGCAAAGGACAGAGCAGAGTTTAGGGCTGTTGTACATAGGGTCACTATGAGTCTCAAGCGACTCGACGGCACATAACAACAACAATAACATGTAGTGTTCGATTATATTGGCCAGATATTATTGAGGATTTTTGCATCTGTGTTCATAAGAGATATTGGCCTTAGTGGTGTCTTTACCAGACTTTTATAATCAAGAATATGTTTTCTTCCTAGAATGAGTGTAGGAGGGTTCCATAATTATCTATTTCCTGAAATACTTTCTGTAGAATTGGTAACAGTTCTTCTCTAAATGTTTGATAAAAATCACTAATAAAACTATCTTATCTAGGCCTTTTGTTGTAAGCTGTTTTATTACCTGTTGAATTTCTTAATTTGCAATGAGTCTATTCAGGTGTTCTACTTCAGCCTGTGTCAGTTTAGGTAGGTTGTATGTTTCTAAGTATTCGTCCATTTCCTTTAGGCTCTCATATTTGTTTGAATATTATTTTTCATAATATTCCATTTTTAATCATTATATTTTAGTTAGTTCTGTTGTGATATTGTCCTTTTAATCTCTAAGTCAGATTATTGATGTCTTCTTTCTTTCCTTTGTTAGTTTTGCTAATAGTTTGTCAATTTTATTAACCTTTTAGAAGCACCAATTCCCAATCTTTTTGATAGTTTCAATTATTTTTATGTTTTCCATTTCATATATCCTTGCCTTAATTATTATAATTTTATTTTTTTAAAGGGTGTCTGGTTTTCTTGCTGTTCTTTTTCAACTTGTTGGACATGTTGGGTTAAAGAATGAATAGTCACTTTTTCTATTATTTTGATGTGTTTGCTTACTGCTTTCAATTCATCTCTAAATACTGCTTTGGCTGTTGCCCAGAGGTGTTGGTAAATTCGATTTTCATTGTCATTTTTTTCAAGAAACATTTTTATTTCCTTTTTTATTTCTTCTATTACCCACTCAAGTCCAAGCAGGGTGTTTTTCAGCTTCCATACGAGGTTTTGGTTTTTTTTAATCTCCTTTGTCTTTTTGTTATTATATTATATAATTGTGTAACATAGTGGTGTGAGAAGACACTATATGTTATTTCTATGTTTTTATTTATGCTTCCTTTGTGACCTAAAAAGTGATATATTCTGGAGAATAGATATACTGCACTTTTTAGTGTGCATTAGCCTGTATGTATCTATGTAATTTGACTTGGTTAATATTATTAATTCTTCAGCATCTGTGTTGAGTTTCTTTCTGTTAATTCTAATTTTTCTTGAGAGTGGTTGATTAAAGTCTCTTACTACTCTAGTGGGGTTTTCTCTTTCTTTTTCTCAGTTCTGTTTATGTTTGTTTGTTTGGTTCCATAGTCAACACTCTTGGCACCAGCAGCCAGGAAATTAAAAGACGTATTGCAATAGGAAAGTCTGCTGTTGGGACCTTTCCAATGTTCTGAAGAGCAATGGTGTTTCTCTGGAGACTAAGGTGTGTCTGATATAGGCCATGGTCTTTGCTATCACTTGTTATGCATCAGAGAGTTGGACAATGACTAGAGAGGATAGAAGGAGAATTGATGCCTTTGAGCTGTGGTGCTGGAGAAGAGTATTGAGGGCACCATGGGCTGCTAGGAGAAAAAACAGATTCATCCTGGAGAGGGTTAAACCAGGCTGTTCCTTGGAGGCAGGGATTCTGAGGCTCCGTCTAACATACTTTGGACCTGTTGTAAGGAGGGACCGGTCCTTGGAAAGGGGCATCATGCTTGGTAGGGTGGAAGGACAGCACAGGAGAGGGGAAGGCCCTCGAT
Organism: Elephantulus edwardii; assembly: GCF_000299155.1. Lineage (NCBI taxonomy): Eukaryota > Metazoa > Chordata > Mammalia > Macroscelidea > Macroscelididae > Elephantulus > Elephantulus edwardii. The sequence continues at coordinate 9,056,440 of NW_006399870.1, forward strand.
GAGGTGGATTGATTCAGTGACTGGGATAATCGGGATGGGTGTATCGGAGACAGTGCGATTGGCACAGGACAGTGCAGAGTTTAGGCATGTTGTACATAGTGTCACTATGAGTCTCAAGTGACTCGACGGCACATAACAACAACAACAACAACAACAACAACAATAACAACATCATTCGGTGCTTAGATATTCATTATTATCATGTCCTTTTGTTTTATAGGGTCACTGTGAATCCTCTAAGACTCTACAGCACCTAACAACAACAACAAAAACAAACAACAACATAGAGATAGCTCAGTTGGCCTAGTGGACAGAAACTAATGTTACTAAGCCAAAGGTGGGCAATTTTAATTTGTGGCCCTGAGGCCTGATTTTAATAGGTTTTGGTCACACATTCTTCTGAGTGGTATAATACTGGTCAGTCCATTTGCTGTACAGCGATAACTCCTGGTTGTTGTGATGCTGAACTCTGTGACACTGATCTGTCAAATACGATAATGTTTACCCATGGTTGATGGTGTTTGGTGGAGCTATTCAATTAAAACAAGCTTGGAAGCAGGAATGGTATCCACTTCCAAATAGCTTACCTCTGGAAATGCTATGAACTTGGGAAAACAATGGAAGTTATACAAGTGTTCATGTCTTTTATTCATAGGGTCACTATGAGTCGTCTACGACTCAACGGCACTTAACAACTACAACAGCAACAACTTAATCTCTCCATCATATCTGATGGACAGTTTTGCTTGGTGGATACAGTATTGTTGGTTGACAGCTGCATTCTTTGCACCTTTCTTGGAAAAGGGAACAAATATGCACCTCTTCTCTTGGCTATACAGCTGTCCTCCAAATTTCCTGACATAGATTGGTGAGAACAATCAGAGTTTCATCTTTTAATTAAAACAAGCCAATTGATAACCCATAGATTCCTGGGGCCTTATTTTTTGCCAGTGCCTTCAATGCAGCTTCCACTTCTTTTTTCATTACCATTAGGTCTTGCTTATATGATACTTCCTGAAATTTTTCAGTATTTGTCAATTCTTTTTGGCATTTTGAGTCTGTGTAAAGGCTCTGTACTGTGATTCTGTTTAAAAGCTGAGAAACATAAATTTACGGTGTTGTCTTTCTCTCTTTGTGTATCCTGCTTCTAGGAGTTTTGTAATGAAGGAATCTGGTCCAAAGGATGTCCTGTACCACTGAGTCTTTTCTCTTAGGAGGACTGAAGTCCCTCTCTCTTTATCAGATTACCTAGATTATAAGATAAAAGGTGATGTTGGTCACATCTGCCTTTAATTATACTTGAATTTTTAAAAGTTGTGATGTCTGATAGAAAATTGTTTGATGTTCAAGGCCAAATTGCACTTGATATTCTCTTGCAACTATAAAGCTAAGTGTACACCTGTTTGATAATCTCAGTTACTTAATAATGTTTAATGCAACCATAATTTGGGAACTTTTCTGTGTTACTCCTTAACTCTTGAGCCTTCATGCATCTATGTATTCAAAATTATCTTCCAGAAATGGTTTTCTCTGTGAACCAAATCATCCACTAAGACTATCAGAACCTCTTTGGCAATCCAGAAACTAGGTCAAACTTAGTTACCTGTTTTATTTTCCTCTTGTCAGTTATTCTCTGAGGCCCACTCAAAGTAAGAGTCATCTGTAGAGTGCTAATATGTTCATAAATATTGTTCTATTTAGTTGTCACTGAATTCAAAGCTCCAGACTTGAGATACCTGCTTTAAGTTCATAGGCAAAAGCTTCATAAAGCCAGTATGCACTGGTGTTTACTGTAGACCTGCATATCTCTTGATTTCCTTGCTGTCTAAGGGTGAGGATATTACCCCTTGTTATGCAATAGGTAACTCATGATATTGGTAGCTGAAAGGTTGGCAGTTGGATTACCAGATATTCTGTGGGGAAAAGATTGGAAGTCTCTTCTTTAAAGATTTACAGCTTTGGCACCTGATGACAAGTCACTGTGAATTGAAATTTAATTAACAACAGTTAGTTTATTCTTCAAACTGGATCTTTCCCTGACTTCTTCCTTGTATCTCAAAAGATACAATGCAAGCAAATAAAGTTTATTCTTACAGGATTCCATCTCAATCCAAGAGGTGAAAACAAATATTGGCTCAGAAAAAGACCATTACTGATGTGATCTCTGAATCCTCCTGAAGGCTTTGCAGTGTGTGACACCCCATTCTGATTCTAGGCATTGGCATAAATTAAAATCTCACTCTCTCTTAAGAATAATAAAGGATTTTAAGCTAGATATCTGATTGAGGTGTAGGGTTAAAATGAAAGCAGTCATATTGTCTTTCAAAAAAATATTCCTGATGTTCAAGATGCAAAATTTCAGCAAATTTGCACTCTGCTCTGTTTTTTTTGTTTGTTTGTTTGTTTTTTTTTACTGTTGTGGGACTTAATTCAATAATCAATTTAACAAATATTTATACTATACTAATTTCTGGAAATGAATTGGTGATTAATATAGATATGTTGTTGTTGTATACCATAGAGCAGAACTGACACATAGCTGACCCTCTGGTGATTTTTCAGAGGTAATTAATCTCATGGGAGGAGATTGCCCATTCTTCTCCCGCAAAGAAGCTGATGGACTTGAATCTCATGCCTTCAAGATTGCAGCACAGCTTCTTGCCACTAGGTCACTAGAGCTCCCTAATATAGATATAGAACTTCGAACAGACAGATGTTCATCTGGCCTAGAATCTTTCTCTCTCTGCCTTGAATTTGCAACCCTCCACTGAGTTTTCAGAGACTGTTAAGTGCAGAGGAGAAAATTACCTATATTTCTCCCTCAAAAATTCTGGTAGACTTAACCAATCAAGAAAGTATAGCCTTATGCCTCAGTTCTCGTTTTCTTGGGGTATATTCCAAGTAATGGAATAGCTGGGTAATATGGTATTTTTATGTTCAGCTTTTTGAGGAAATGCCAAACTGCCTTCCAAAATGGCTGCAACATTTTACAATCCAAGCAACAATGTGCAAGAGTTCCTTTCTCACCACATCCTCTCCAATATTTATTACTTGCTCCCCTGTTAAACTTTGCCACTGTTACTGGAGTGAGATGATACCTCATTGTGGTTTTGATTTGCATCTCTCTTATTGCCAGTAAGTTGGAGCAATTTTTCATATGTCTATTTGCCATTTGAATATCTTCCTCTGTGAAAAATCTTTCCATGTATTTTGCCCATTTTGTAATTGAGTTATCAGTCTTTTTCTTGTGGAGGCCCAGGAGTATTCTCTTGTCTGAGATGGTACTACCAAACGTTCTCAGTCTGTAGGTTTTCTTTTCACCCTGTTGGAAAAGTTTTTGATGCACGTCTGGATTGAATCTTTAGAATGTCCCATGCATCAATTTTATCCTTTCAGATTGTGCATTTCTGGTTGTATTTGGCAGTCTCTTTATACCTTGGACTAGCACTTCTAACCTTGATCCCAGTTTATCTCTTATGAATGTTATGGTTTTGGACTTTACTCTGAGGTCTCTGATCCATCTTGAGTTGATGTTTGTGTATGGTGTGAGATGTGGATCTTGTTTCAGCATTCTGCAGGTGGAAGACCAATTTTGCCAGCACCATTTGTTGAAGGGCTTGTCATTTCCCCTGAAAAAATGAGAACTGAGGCACAAACTGAGATTTGTACACCATTGTTCATAACTGCATTATTTACTCTGAAGAACATGGGGGGGGGGAAGAACATGGAAACAGCCCAAATGTCCAACCAAAAACATTCATACAATGGAATACTAAGCAGCACGCAGGAGCAATGATTTTGTAAATTATTACCTAACTTGGGATGGGCTGGAGAGAATTATGCTTAGTGAATTCAATCCCACAAGGATAAATATTATATAAAACCATTATTGTAGAATTAGTATAAGGATCCAAGAAGGATGAGAGAGGTTGGAAGCAGAGGCATGATGGTATGCAGGAGGAGAAAGGGATTAACCATGGGAGTGTACAATTTGATGGGGGTGTGAGGAAAATTGAAAGAATTTGTTCTTGAAAGCAATGTATTTGAATTTTGTAAATAAACTAGTAGGAAAAAGATAAAACAAAAATAATAAAGAAAGTATAGCCTTAAAGTTAACAAGGCACATCTCCATAAGGACATGCCCCAAGAGCTAAAGACCATTGTTAAGAGCATTTAAATAGTCTAAGATAGTTATAAGGAACATGATTGCAGGTTGAGTAAACTATTTACAAAAATATCTCAGAATCCCTGAACTTAGTGATGATCCATCTACACCAAATCTGACACTCATCCCTTAGTATGAAGGGACGGACACTGGCCATTTAGTACTTAATGTATATAGAGAAATAGTTCCTATATGTTCAAAGTAAAATAACAAAAAATGCCAGTTGTTGTTGTTGTTGTTGTTTGTTGTTGTTGTCATGTCCCATCGAGTCACTTGCGACTCATAGTGACCCTATAGACAACAGCCCTAAACCCTGCTCTATCCTGTGCCAATTGCATTGCCTCTGACACACCCATCCCGAATACCCCAGTCACTAAATCAATCCACCTCAGAGAGGGTCTTCCCCTCCTGTGCTGTCCCTCCACCCTCCCAAGCATGATGTCCCTCTCCAAGGACTGGTCCCTCCTTACAATATGCCCAAAGTATGTCAGATGAAGCCCCAGAACCCTTGCCCCCAAGAAGCATCCAAGTTTAATCCTTTCCAGGATTAATCTGTTTCTTTTCCTAGCAGTCCATAGTACCCTCAATACTCTTCTCCAGCACCAAAGCTCAAAGGCATCAATTCTCCTTCTATCCTCCCTAGTCATTGTCCAACTCTCTGATGCACAACAAATGATAGCAAAGACCATGGCCTGTATAAGATGCACCTTAGTTTTCAGAGAGACACCATTGCTTTTCAGTACTTTGGAGAGGTCCCTAACAGCAGACTCTCCCATCGCATTAAGTCTTTTAATTTCTGACTATTTTTTAACAGGTCTCCAATTGCTATCTTGTCGATTTTGACTCCTAGTTACTTTCCTTCTATCCTCCTTAGTCATTGTCCAACTCTCTGATGCATAACAAGTGACAATTGATGCCTTTGAGCTGTGGTGGTGGAGAAGAGTATTGAGAATACCATGGATTGCTAGGAAAACAAACAGATTTGTCCTGGAAAGGGTTAAACTGGGTGGCTACTTGGAGGCAAGAACTCTGAGGCTCCGTCTAATATACTTTGGACATGTTGTGAGGAGAAAACGGTCCTTGGAGAAGGACATCATGCTTGGGAGGGTGGCGGGGCAGCGCAGGATGGGAAGGTCCTCTATGAGGTGGATTGATTCAGTGACTGAGATAATCAGGACGGGAGTGTCGGAGACAGTGCGATTGGCACAGGACAGAGCAGAGTTTAGGGCTGTTGTACATAGGGTTGCTATGAGTCGCAAGCGACTCGACGGCACATAACAACAACAACAGTTATTTTCCTGCAGATGCCTGAAGCTGTACATCTTAACAAGAGATTGCTCATCTCTTTCTTGTGGAGCACATGGTGGATTCCACCCTCTAACCTTTTGGCTGGCAGTGCAACATGCTATGCACTACACCACTATAACTCATTTTCTGAGTTAGTAAATCTTACAAATAGCAATAGTCAAAGTGCTGAGCACAAAGAAAGTGTTCATTAAATATGAGCTACATAAATTGATTAATCAACCTTTGTATGTCCCAGTGTTACCTTCTCTAATCCCATTCCCTCCTTCAGGCTAAAGCAAGGCTGAAAAAGACACAGACGAAATAAAATATTTGGAAGAGTCTGGGGACACTTCTCCTTTCTGTACCTAGATGTTGTTCTACAGAAGAGTGAACATGTCATTATTCTGCCAGTACTTTGTTTTGGCCATGGTAACTATGGCAGCTAGCAAGAGAAAGAGATAGATGTCGAAGCTTGCATAATCAAGTGTAACATCAGACAAAGATCACAGGACCACTTTGGAAAACGTCTTCAAAAATTGATTTTACCTGCCACTCATTAAGGAAGCCTGATGGCCTAGTGCCTAAGAAGTTGTGCTACCATTTGACCCAGTAATTCCACTACCAGGGATATACCGCAAAGAGACAATAACTGTCACCCAAGCAGATATATGCACACCCATGTTTACAGCGGCTTTGTTCACAATAATAAGGAGTTGGGAACAACCTAAGTGCCCATCAACAAATGAATGGATAGAGTAGCTGTGGTATAGTCACACAATGGAATACTACACTGCTTGGAAAAACAAGGAACTTATGCAATATTATTCAAAATGGGTGACCCTGGAGGACATTATGCTGAGTGAAATATTCAGTCTCAAAAGGGGGGAGACTGAAAAAGACTATGCTGCACTGAAAAAACTAAAGAACTCATGCAATATTATTAAAAATTAGTGACCCTGGAGGACATTATACTGAGTGAAATATCTCAGCAACAAAAGGGCAAATACTGATAGTGCTACTGTTGTAAAACAAGACTGACATCGGGGTTAGGGGTAGACTGAGAAAGATGGGATAAATAATGTTACTGCGATGAAACAGATGAGGGAGAAAAATGTTTAAGAGGGATATGTGATTAGGTATTATTGTCATGAGAGGAGTCCAGATGAAGGTTGCATAGTGCAGTGGAATGGGAAGTGGAAGGGGTGGGGGGAGGGGAGAAGAAGGATTGTAAAACAGTGAGAGAATTTTTCTTTTACTTTTTAAAGAGAAGAGTGCATTGGGGGGAGGGGTGGGCAGGGAGAAAAATGAAACAAAGAAAGAATGGAAATCCAAAGTCTCTGTACATTTTCATTACAAATGATAATGATAAAAATAATTAAAAAAAGAAGTTGTGCTTCCAGCCCAAGTAATTCAAATCTTCCAGCTGTTCTACAGAAAAAAAAAAATTAACATTCCTTTCTCATGCAATGTACAGCCTTTGAAAACCTGCTGGAGGATCAGCTAAGAGTAGTGCCAATTTGACAGTATATAACACCACCAGCACTACTCATTATTACTACTTTCTTGGTTAGGTCTTTGTTGTGGATCATACTGCTGTTCCCAAATATGTTGTTGTTTTTGTTGTTATGTGCCATGGAGTCTCTTATGAGTCATAGTGACCCTATTCATAACAGCTCTGAACCCTGCTCTATCCTGAGCCAGCCTTATTGTCCATGACACACCTATCATCATTATCCTAGTCATTGAGTCAATCTATCTCATTGAGGGTCTTCCTCTCACGCTGTCCCTCCACTCTCCCTAGCATGATGCCCCTCCCCAAGAAATGGTCCCTTCTTATGACATTCCCAAAGGATGTCAGACAGAACTTCACAATCCTTTCCTCCAAGGAGCAACCTGGTTTGACACTCTAGGACAAAGCTAATTGTTCTCCTAGCTGTTCATGTTATATTCAGTACTCTTCTCCAGCACCACTGCTCAAAGGCCATCAATTCTTCCAATATCCCTAGCTTTCTGATACGTAGTAAGTAATTGCAAAGACCATGGCCTGGATCAAGTGCATCTTAGTCTCCAGACTGACATCATTGCTCTTCAGTATTCTGGAGCTGTTCCTGGCAACAGACTTACCCAATGCAATTTGTCTTTTGATTTCCTGGCTGCTGGTACCAAGAGTGTTGACTGTGCAGCCAAGGAAACTATAGCTATTAACAATCTCAGTCTCTTCCCATCTATCATGATGCTACCAATTGGCCCAGTAGTTAGAATCTTTGTTTTCTTGATGTTGAACTTCAATCCATATTTAAGGCTACAGTCATGGACTTTCTGCAACAAATGCCTCAGGCTCTCCTCAGTTTCAGCAAGCAAGGTTATGTCATCTGCATAAGGCAAGTCATTGATGAATCTTCCTCTAATCCTGATGCCATTTTCCTCCTCATAGAGCCCAGTCTCTCATAATTTCTATGTCTGTGGTCGTAACTCTGTTTAGAATGTGGTGGCCTCTGGGCTTATGAAGTAGAGTTAGTGTAAGTTGAATTTTGTATCAGTGACTTTTGAGATATAAAAAAGATAAAACAAACAAGCAGAGTGTGACACAGGCTAAAGCTGATACCAAAATATATTAGTATCTCCAAGGAACCAGGAAGCAGAAGCTGAGGATATAAGGACCTCCAGAGCCCACTTGGAAGCTGTTCCCTTAGCATAAGCCCTCTGACTAATGAGTAAAGAATTTCACTACAAATGCAAAGGCAGCAGTTCCAATTCACCAAATGCTTCAAGGGAGAAGGATGGGTAATCTCCTTTTCTGTAATTTATAGCTTTTGCAAAACTGTTGGAGAGTCAGCTATGGGTTAGTTCTGACCTGAAGATAATAAAATTTTTGAGACCCACCTTAACTGTATGAAAATAAATTTATTTGTGTTAAAGACATTTGCTTGTGTTGTTGCCGTTATAGCAGCACAAGATAACTAAAACAATCTTGCAACAATATGCCTCACTAATTCTTTTCTTCCTTTTTTGGTAGTTTAGCTGTCAACCGTGGACAGTAGAATATCTATCATATATCCAAGGGACATTATCCATTAAGAAAGGCAAACTGATTTTTTTAAAAAATTAATAAACTAGCATCAAATGAAAAGTATAATTTTAAATCACAAACACAATGGAGGGGAAAGTAGGCTGTTATTTGTACATAGTTGGAATTGCTTACAACTGCTAACTATTTGCTTGGGCATTATAATTCTAATTATGTGATACAAGGTGATATAATTAATTTCATATTGCTGTACCTCAGACCATAACATAAACCTGCCAATAATTACATAATAGCTGTTGGAAATTATTCAACAGTTTTTAATTAACGATACATACTAAAGTGATTGTTATTTTCTAGTGAATATAAAAATTCTGCTCTGAGAACAAACACTTGGGACTTACATTAGTAATTGTTCTAAAGTGCATTATTGATTTATTCATATTACCATATATACATTATTACTTTTCAGTATTTGTTACATTTTTGCCTTCATCAGCAAAAGAACTGAAATTAAGTAGAAATTGCCACACTTAGCTGCAAGATAAAAGAAAAGGCATATTTGAAACTAACCAAATTAAGCCTTTTGAGTCAAGTTGATTCTGACTTGTAGAGACCTATAGAACAGAGTGAATTTCTGATGGCATAGTTTACAGACAGTTGCACTGCGAACCCAAAGGCTTTCTGAGGATTCAAATCCATCTCCAGCTCCTCAAGAGAGATGAGCAATCTCTTCTTGTAAGATTCATAGTCTGAGAAACTCAATGGAGGATCAGGTAAAAGTCAGTTCTTACTTGATGGCAATAAGTATGCATTTATCATACATGACAGGGTAGAATGGCCTTATTAGACTGCAATATTTACAGAGAAAATTGTCATGTCTTTTTCCCCACAGAGTAGTTATGGAATTTGAACTGTTCATCTACCTGTCACTTGTCAGTTGAGAGTTTCTAACCACTGTGCCACCAGGATTCTTTTGCAAATTTAGACAGATTCATAAATATAATTGTGGGGTGTGCATAGCTGACCCTCGGTAGGTTTTCAGAGACAGCAAATGTCACAGGAGGAGACATACTTCTCCTTCAGAGCGTGGATTCGAACTGCATGCCTTTGGAATTAAAACACAACTTTTTACCACTAAGCCACCAGAGCTGCCTGAATGCTGCTATGCTTTTGTTGTTGTTAGGTGTGTTGAGTCAGCTATGACTTAAAAGTACTCTGTAACAACAGATCTGAACCCTGTCCTTATCCTATGCCACCCTCACAATCTCCAACACACTTGTGCCCATTGTTGTAGTCACTATGTCAGTCCACCTCACTAAGAGTCTGCCTATCCTTTGCTGTCCTTCCACCTTGCCAAGCATGTCCCTCTCCAATAAATAGCCTCTCTTAACCACATGCTCAAAGTGTAGAAGACGTTTTATCATCATTGCCTCCAAGGAGCACTCTGACTGCACGTCCTCCAAGACATACCTACTACCTATTTGTTTTTTGGCAGTCTGTGGGATAGTCAGAACTATTGTCCAAAACTGCATTTCAAAGGAATAGTCATATGTAAATAATACTTGTCCACTTAACCTCTTCCTTTCGGTTACACTTTTTTCTTTTAATCTAGCCAAGATCCACAGGTTTGCCCTGGAGAGGGTGAAGTCAGGATGCTCCTTGGAGGCAAGGATTCTGAAGCTTTGTCTGACATACTTTGGACATGTCGCAAGGTAGGATCAGTCCTTGGGGAGGGACGTCATGCTTGGGAGGGTGGAGGGACAAGCAAGAGAGGAAGACCCTCGATGAGGTGGATTGATTCAGTGACTGGGGTAATGGGGGTAGGTGTGTCAGACACAATAAGATTGGCACAAAGTATAGCAGGGATTAGGGATGTTGTACCTAGGGTCACTATGAGTCACAAGTGACTCAGCGGTCCATAATGATAATAACAACTAGTTTATTTACAAAATTCGAATACACTGTTTTCAAGAACAGATTCTTTCAATTTCCCTCACTCCCCCCATCAGATTGTACAACCCAATGATTAATCCCCCCTCCACCTCTGCACATCCACATCCCTCTGCCCTAGCCTCCCTACCCCTCTTGGATCCTTTTACTCATTCTAAAATAACGATTTTATCCAATATTTATCCTTGTGGCACTGAGTTAGTTCACTCAACATAATGCTCTCCAGACCCTCCCAAGTTAGGTAATAATTTATGAAATCATTGCTCCTGTGTGCTGCATAGTATTCCATTGTGTGAATGTACCATGATTTCTCAATCCATTCATTTGTGGTTGGACATTCAGGCTATTTCCGTGTTCTTGCGATGATGAATAATGCTGCTATGAACATTGGTGTACAAATCTCAGTTTGTGCCTCTGTTATTTTCTCAGAGTATATTCCAAGTAGTGGAATAGCTGGGTCATATGGAATTTTTATATTCAGCTTTTTGAAGAAGCACCAGACTGCCTTCCAGAATGGTTATATCATTTTACAATCCCACCAACAATGTATAAGAGTTTCTCTCTTGGCACATCCTTTCCAACATTTATTACTTGCTGTCCTATTAAGCTTTGCCACTGTTACTTGGACTGAGATGGTACCTCAGTTACACATTTCTTGAGAGTAAGAACCAGGTGATTTTTAAATTATTTCTAAGGCTTGTTTCATCCATTACCTTTTGCAGATCAGACCCAAGGTATACATTCTAGAAACGTGTGTGGATGGTGATAAAGAACAGACATAACTGCATATCCCAATAAGAATATTTTCAATGTTTTCTTGATATACTTTTTCTCCCACTTGAAACCACAAAGAGAAAAAACCCATAAATAAAATATTATCTCATCATCTTCTAATAAATGATCTTAAACCATGTACTTGATGTAAAGATTACTAAACACCACTTTTACTTATTCAATGCAACATTATTCAGGATCTTTTCCTTTTTTTATATTAAAGAAGCATTTTAGTTAGAACTACATTATTGGAGGCTGTTAGGCATTATCTTAATTTATTAAACAATGTAATCTTTTTCTGCGAGAAAACAAAAGAATAAGATATTTCCATATAATAATTTGCTAAATATTTTCTATGGCTTGAAAATAGTCCTTTCCAAAAAAACTCCTTCTATTTGTGAATGTAATGAATTTAATAACTCTTCCTCCAATGATATGCTACATGCTGTTATCTCTACAAAGGAGGGAAGTGGAGATGTCACCTCTCAATAAAGCATATATTCTTGACCATGCATTAAGGCAGTATATTCATTACAAAGCCTTTTCTTACCTGGACTCTAATTAACTCCAAGTCCAGCTACTTACCTCCTCCATTTTATCCCAAAGTCATTATTCATGATGAGGCTGGGGCTCTGCAAATTCACTATCTTCTTTGATAGTTGGCTTCCTGTTAACTTGGGGATCAGCTGGGAGTAGTGACAAAGAATGACAGGCAGGGAAGGGTAAAAAGGTCTAGTCCTTCCTGTCAGCTTGCTGTTCATTAGCACTGTTTAGCAATGCCCCTCAACCTGGCAGCACCAGTTAAGTGCAATTAAGTACAGTCAATTTTCATTTTGAGTCAGTTTCTCCTTCTACTCCAATCCAGATTTTTGTTCCCTCTCAAGGTAACTATCAGTAGCCGAACTGTTCCTCTTCAGTGATCTTGTTGTTATGTGCCATCCAGTCACTTGTGATTCGTAGTGACCCTATGTACAAGAGCTCTGAACGCTGCTCTATCCTGAACCAACCTTATTGTCCCTGACATACCTATAGTCACTGAGTCAGTCCATCTCATCCAGGGTCTTCCTCTTCTGACCTGTCCCTACACCCTTCCAAGCATGATGTTCCTCTCCAAAGACTGGTACCTCCTTGCAACATGCCTGTTCAAAGTACAAGAGATGAAGCTACAACAAGAATTATTAGATAAATAACGAGATTATTTATCTAAATGTTATACAATTTATCTCTGTTTTTGTTGTTGTGTACCATAGAGTTAGAACTGATCCACAACTGACACTCTGGGTGGTTTTCAGAAGCACTTATTCACAAGGGAGGAGATTGCCCATCTTTCTTCCATGAAGAAGCTGATGGTCTCAAAGCACATGTCTTTGGGATTGCAGGATAGCATATAGCCACTAGACCACCTGAGCTCTTTCTAGGGGACTCTATTCTAGGTCTATGTTTTGACTATATATGTACTATTTATACTCTGTTTCATTTATTCAACTAACTAGTTGTAAGATATGTCTTTAGCTTCAGACAGTTTATGATTTTACCTATTCAGATATTTAAGAAATTCAATGAACAAAAAGGTTAAAAGCAACAAGGACCAGAAGCTTGTCTTTTTAGGCTAACTCCCAAGGGGGAAAAAGTTAGCATGTTATGAGTAAAGAAGAAAGACATCCACTTTGTTACAGTATGAATTTATAGGAGACATAGGAAGTCATAAAGACCTCAGGTGACTTTTGACCAATAACAATTGTGAAGATGCTAAATTACATAACTCTGAATAATAATGAGTTGGAGATTATATATGCTTCGCTCACCTTATTCTAAAATAGGTCATAGCAAAATATTTACTCTGGTGCTAAAGACTGGTTTGTGTCCATAATGTCACAGGGAAAAGGATGTGGAAATGGAGTTTTTTTTTCTAAGAGCAGAGGTGCCAGAGTAACTGTCCTTACTCAGCGTGGTGTCAGAGAGGTAGACTGGACATGCTTTCACTCCATAGCTTCACAGTCTCTCTTTCCTTTTGACAACCTGTATCCACTCTCCTGCAGAGCACTGTGAGCTCTGTGGTCTGAGATGATTACACACAGCAAATATTTGTAGATGGTTATCCTATCTTGTCCCACAGTCACAGCTTAGACAAGTGATAAATATTGAGGTCTTTTAATCTTATCTCATGAGTCAATCCCTCCAGCCCTCTAATCATTCTTTCTGCTCTATGATGAGAACTTTTCAATTTCTCTCTCTCTCTCTGTGATAAAGAAATGACAAGAGAAAAGGCTGTTATGTGTCCTACTCGATTTGATGGCACCTAACAACAACAATACATATATTTAAAGAAAGAGAGTATTTTGTAACAGATAGTATGAGAAATTAAGCAATTTAATGAAAAACAATTCATTCTATGGATCTTTCTTTATTATATATTGGCTAGAATTGCAGAAAGCAAACCATTTGTATAGCCTAGTATTTTTTCTTGGATATCAAACCAATTACTTCCCTGCCTCCTATTTTTAACTTAAAACATACATGAAAATAATAGCAAATCAGAACAAGGTCACACTTGATATTTCAGGAGGTCAGTATCCATTCATTGTAAATGACTTCTTTTATTGGTGCAAAGCGGTGAGGATGCAGTGTGGGCTGGAGTGGTGGTCAGAGAAAGGTAACTTTATATAGATGGTGATGGTGGCATTCATAGAAGTTAAAAGCATGGTGTTTGAACTCATTCATCCTCAAAACACAGTATTGTCTCCAGATGCACTGGCTATGTTGCTTAACTCATTTGTATAAAGGTCACAGTAATATCTAACAAGAATATCTTTTAAGGATTAAATACAAATATGCCACCAGAGGATAGCATACCTAGCATAAGAGGTTATTAAGTAATTATAATGTTATTATGATGTTTATTATCAGTATGAATGATTATTAAATTATAAAAAAAGATTCCTTTGCTTTCCAGCTTCCTAGACTGACTTCTTAAATTTCTTTCTGTAGTTTAACAAGCATCCTTGTCTCAAAAAGTTACTACGTGCTTCTGGTCAAAGATCTCAATAAATGAAACAATGAGGACAGGGCCACCTAGCATATATTCATACTCTAAGAATATACTCTTGCTGAAGTTAGTATAAAACCAAAATGAAAACAAATTGACAAAACTGAATCATGTTTTCATGTGCTCTTTTAATTTGTCAGGATATATATACTAAAAATCATAAAATTTAGTATGTGCTAAATTCTCTCATGGCCTAATGGCAAGAAGCTACACTGCAATCCCAAAGATATATGGTTCTAGGTCACAAGCTGCTCCAAAGGAGAAGGATGGATAATTTCCTCCTGTGTGAATAACTGCTTCTGGGAACCTGCCAGAGGGCCAGCTATGGGTCCGTTCTGTCTCAACAGTACACAATAACAACAAGTGCCTGATGACAGTAGACAATAAGACTCAGAGGAATACAGCCTACGTTAAAACTGATCTAGAATTGAGACTAAGTTTAACAGAAGAAGAATCAATGTTTTTGGGTTGTGCTGGAGAAGAGTATTGAACATCCCATGGACAGCCAAGAGAACAGGTCTTTTCTAGAAAGAGTGAGACCAGGTTGCTCCTTGGAGGCAAGAATTTTTAAGTAACATCTCACTAACTTAGGACATGTTGTCAGTAAGTCCATAGAGAAGGGCATCATGCTTGAGGATATAGAAGGTCAGCACAAGAGAGGAAAGCTCTGGATGAGATGAACTGACACAGTGACTGTAGCAATGGGGTGTTGTGGAAACGGTGAGGTTGGCTCAGGATAGGGAAGTGTTCAGAGCTCTTGTTCCTAGGATTGTTATTAGTTATAGTCAACTTGATTACACAGAACAACAGAATAGAAACACAACATTATCTGAGGTCTGCAAACACACTCAATGAAAACTAATATAGCCTGGGAGAGCTTCTTGAACAGGGGTGGGATAGGCCAGAGTGCAATCTGGAACTTAATGGACTATCTGGATTTAAAGAATCAGAGATGGTAAGCATGAAGAGTCCAGAATGAATGGTCAGAAATATGGGGCGGGGGTGGGGAATGAGAAGATCAGGAAGTGCAAGCTAATGATTGATGCTGAGTGATGGAAGTGAGCTACATGGACCATACTCATCATGGACATATATATAAAATTGGAATATTGAAGCAATTGGTTCTCATTTTACTGAAAACCAAGTTATTAGGTACCGGTAGCATATTACTAGGTGCCAGGCACCACTTGCAGGTACATTTACATTGTAAAGCTTTAGAAAGCTTCTCTATGAGATAAACATTGGTGTTTCTGTTTTTACATTGCTGCTGTTGTTGTTATGTGACATTGAAACACTTATGACTCATAGCGACCCTATGTACAATAGCCCTAAACTCTTCTCTGTTCTGTGCTAATCACACTGTCTCCAACACACCCATCCCAATTATACCAGTCACTGAATCAATCCACCTTATTGAGGGCCTTCACCTCCTGCACTATCTCTCCACTCTCCCAAACATGGTGTCCCTCTCTAAGGACTGGTCCTTCCTTACAACATGTCCAAAGTGTGTCAGACAAAGCCTCAGAATCCTTGCCTCCAAGAAACAGCCAGGTTTAACCCTCTCCAGGATGAATCTGTTTGTTTTCCTAACAGTCCATGGTACATGCAATACTCTTCTCAAGTACCACAGGTCAAAGGCATCAATTCTCTTTCTATCCTCCCTAGTCATTGTCCAACTCTCTGACACATAACAAGTGATTGCAAAGACCATGGCCTGTATCAGACACACCTTAGTCTCTAGAGTGGCACCATTGCTCTTCAGTACTTTGGAGAGGTCCCTAACCACAGACTCTCCCATCGCAATACATCTTTTAATTTCTGGCTATTTTTTTAACAGGTCTCCAATTGCTATCTTGTCGATTTTGACTCCTAGTTACTTTCCTGCAGATGCCTGAAGCTGTACATCTTAACAAGAGATTGCTCATCTCTTTCTTGTGGAGCACATGGTGAATTCCACCCTCTAACCTTTCGGCTGGCAGTGCAACATGCTATGCACTACACCACTACAGCTCATTTTCTGAGGTAGTAAATCTTACAAATAGCAACAATTAAAGTGCTGAGCACAAAGAAAGTGTTCCTTAAATATGAGCTACATAAATTGATTAATCAACCTTTGTATGTCCCAGTGTTACCTTCTCTAATCCCATTCCCTCCTTCAGGCTAAAGCCAGGCTGAAAAAGACACAGACGAAATAAAATATTTGGAAGAGTCTGGGGACACTTCTCCTTTCTGTACCTAGATGTTGTTCTAAGGAAGAGCGAACATGTCATTATTCTGCCAGTACTTTGTTTTGGCCATGGTAACTATGGCAGCTAGCAAGAGAAAGAGATAGAT
>NW_006399870.1:9073671-9078274 GCF_000299155.1 Elephantulus edwardii
TGAGTGCATCCAAGGCTGCATCTGTTAATTGAAACAAGTCAATTGGCATCCCATCGATTCCTGGGTCTTATTTTTTGCCAATGCCTTCAATGCAACTTCCACTTCCTCCTTCATTACCATTGGCTCCTGTTCATATAGTACTTCTTGAAATTATTCAGTGTCAATAATTTTTTTTCTGCTACAGTGACTGTGTATTCCCTCCATCTTCTTTTGGCGCTTTCCAGGTCAGTCAACGTATTGCCCAGAGTATTTTTCAATATTGTGACATGAGGATATATTCAATATTGCAACGACTTGACATGATCAGTTTGTAAAATTCAGGAAAATATGAAGCTGAATTATATATGCTTTTCTATACTTGCTTATGTGAGAATGTATGGACAGAAATATATGCAAAAATAATAAGATTAAACACACACAAACACAAATTAGTGTGAAGCACACTGTCCTTTCTTACAATATTCACAATACAGGGTGATCTCAAAGATCAAATGACAGTGTGCATGTGAATATGTTTTGTAAACCATAAGGCACCATAGTAGTAGTTGTTTTGCTTCTTGAGTTCTAGGTTTGGCAGATATTGATACAAAAAATATTTCTGAGTGATTAAAACAAACCTAGCAAGATGATTACAATGAAAATTTTTTTTCTTCTCCATTTCCTACTTTAATCTCTCTTACTTGAACCATATGCCTGAAACCAAAAGATAGTCTGTTGCAAAACACTCTCCTGGAAATGTCATAAGAGAATTTCTAGAGGACTTGCTCTTTTGTGAGATGGACAAGAATTGGAAATCAGTCTTAAGTAATCTTTGTCCAAAGCCATGACATGGTACAAAGCGGGACAAGCTTATCCCAGAGAAAACAGTAGGATTTTACGGGAGCAGTCACCATCTCATTTTCTGTTTGGTGGAATATCCTGATTCCCTCTGGTACCCAGGAAGCAAAGAAGGAACCATATAATGGATTGGGCTCTCTTATCCCTGAGATTAGAGTTCAGATAAAAAAGGAGGGACTGAGGGAACAGCTTTGTTATCTCTACACCAATTGTCTTGAAAAACCACTCCACTTTCCACCAGTTATCTACTAATTTCTCAAGATGGTCTGAATCTTAATATATTGACAAAGAAAAATAGCAGTACTTTTAAGGGAAACAAAGAGTTAGATGAAAACTCATCTGCCAGAACAGAGATGACACTCAGGGAAAGAGAATCACTAGAGAAGTCAAAGTGTTGTGGTTTTGGGTTTTTGGTGTTTTTTGTTTTGTTGTTGTTTTTTTTTTTAAAACAAAACAAAACAAACAAAAAAACCCCAAAGAGAATATCTAAATAGGTATTGTAGAACAATTCAAAAAATATTTCTGTAGTGGAAAAATAAATTACATGATTTCTCAATCAGAAGTATTCTGTAGTTAAATAGAGAAAATTTCACTGATGCACTAAATTTAGTTGCCTGGATTGTTAGGAGAAACATATATCTGAAAATATAGATTGATGACTTAGGTGTCACCTGTTGTTGTTGATTGCCTTCAAGAAAAGCACTACTCATAGTGACCCTGTGAACAAAAGGCCTGAAGCCCCTCTACAACTATCGACATTTATCAAAGTTCATAGAGTTTCTGGAGGCAAGTTGTGTAGAAAGTGGATGCCACTCCTGCTTCCAAAAGGTGTCACCTCTCTCTCTCTCTAAATAGATGAGGCAAGGTAATATATTCACCTGTTCAAATGTACTCTGTAAAAGGAAAGATGCACAAAGAATAATTTAAAACTGCCTAAAATTTTACACCAAAACTTAAAACTGAGGTTTGTGGAAAAGAAAGTGGTAGAGAATGGAATGTAAGTCAAAGAAAGTAAAAGATTTAATATGGTGCCTTGGAGGTAAGGAACTGCAAGTCCAAACCAAAGGCAAGTGGTCCAAATCCTCTAGCTTCTCTGTAAGATAAAGTTGGACAAAGTCCTCTCATGTGATGCTCTGAGTCTGAAAACCTAACTAATGCCACATAAGAAGAAATCACAAGTCAATGACTTTGAAAAATATGAATTTTTCTTATCACAGATGTTGTTGTTGTTATGTGCCATCAAGTCGCTTGCGACTCATAGCGACCCTATCTATGTATAACAGCCCTAAACTCTGCTCTGTCCTGTGCCAATCACACTGTCTCTGACACTCCCATTTCAATTAACCCAGTCACTGAACCAATCCACTTCACAGAAGCCCTTCCCCTCCTATGCTGTCCCTCCACCCTCCCAAGCATGATGTCCCTCTCCAAGTACCGGTCCCTCCTTACAACATGTCCGAAGTATGTTAGAAGGAGCCTCAGAATCCTTGCTTTCAAGGATCCACCCGGTTTAACCCTTTCCAGAATGATTCCGTTTGTTTTCCTAGCAGTCCATAGTACTCTCAATACTCTTCTCCATCACCACAGCTTAAAGGCATCAATTCTCCTTCTATTCTCCTGGGTCATTGTCCAACTCTCTGATGCATAACAAGTGATGGCAAAGACCATGGCCTGTATCAGATGCACCTTAGTCTCCAGAAAGACACCATTGCTCTTCAGTACTCTGGAGAGGTCCCTAACAGAAGACTTTCCCATGGCAATGCACCTTTTAATTTCCTGGCCACTGGTGCTGACAGTGTTGACTGTGGAGCCAAGCAAACTAAAGCTATGTACAATCTCAATCTCTTCACCATCCATCCTGATGCTGCCAATTGGTCCAATGGTGAGAATCTTTGTCTTCTTGACATTGAGCCTCAATCCATATTGGAGGCTGCAGTCCTTGACACTCTGTAGCAAGCGCTTCAGTTCCTACTCAGTTTCAGCAAGCAGGGTTGTGTCAGTGATATCACAGATATGGAGGTTAAAAGTCCAAATAAGTATCTAAATTACATACATTGTTTCTGAATACATTTCCAGTTCTTTAGCTTACATATTTACATTGCATCTGTCTTTGCACATGTGTGTGTGTATCAAACCAGCTAAAGTGGAGACAAACAAAATTAAGACACAAGGAGTAAATGAAAAATAGATATAAAAAGACAAGTAAGCAGTTAAAGCAATTCATTAGTAACAAATTCAGTGAATGGTTTGAGCCTTCCAATTAAACATTAATTACATTAAAAATTAAAATCTAGATACATACTCTTTATAAGATATACACCCTAAAGATAATAGAGAAAGTTTTAAATTAAAACAAAATATGGATGTAAGGGGAGAAAAGCCTACCCTAGCTAAAAAGTATAGGAAATGACAACACCAATATCAGAATGGTAGAATTTAGGATTGTTGTTGTTTGTTGTTGTTTACCATAGTCAAAACGACCCATCATAGACCCTCTGGCCGGTTTTCAGAGACACTTAATTGCAGGGGAGGAGACTGCCCATCTTACTCCCGCAAAGTAGCTGGTGGCTTCGAACCACTTGCCTTTTGTATTGAAGCAACAGCTTCTTGCCACTAGTCTGCCAGAGTGCCTTAGAATTTAGGATTATATGTCCTTTTATTCATATGATAAAAAATTCAGTAAGTGAAGATGTAATAGGTATAAATAGTCAATTATTTAAAGCAAAATTATCCATGCTGCAAGAACTTGATAAAATAGAGTTATAATGGGAAATGGAGGCATATTTAGACAAAAAAGTAAAAGAATTTAAAAATATAATCAGTAAAATTGCCCTCATATATAATTTAACACTTTTATATCCTTCAAAGAGGTAGTGTAATTTATGCATGTACAAAGAATACTTTTTAAAAAAATTGATCTTGTTCTGGCCCACAAAATATATTTCAAAAAATTTTAAAAGCTAGAGATTTTACATGCATAATTCTCAGATCAAAGTTCCATAATTTAGAAATAATTAATAAAACATGATAGGAAATCTTTCCTGAGAAATTAAAAATTATTTATATCAGATAATCTTTAAGTAAAAACTAGAATTCAAGTTAGTAAGTAAGCAGATAAAATGGAAACACTTCACATTCAGTCTTTTCTGGGAGGATGAGGACAATGTAGTCTTAATTCTCTTTATTATTAATCAAAATTAAATAACAGATAATTTAAATACTCAAGAAATTAGATAAAGAAAAGAAAAATGAAAGAGCAAAGATATTGAGACAGGAAAAGCATGGATGCAATCAAGAATAAATTTCAAACAAACGAAAAAGAGTAGGAGAAAAATTCCAAAGCAAGGTAATTGAAAAGCCCTTTTTAGCCTGATTAAGGGGGAGAAATAAAATATAGGTAAGATTAGAGATGAGAAAAGTAAAGAAGAAAAGCACAGACACAAAACAGATTAAAATATTTTAAGACAGCATAATATGAAGGTGAAAAGCAATGGAATTAATGCTTTAACCTTGTCATCCAAATTAATCTCAGAAGTGAAAACACTGAATCAATCAAATTAAACACCTGCCATTTTTCACAGGCATCAGGACCAGATGGGCTCTTCTAGTTGAGTTTTAGCTAGCGTTAAATTCTATGATACTTAAATTAGTCCACTCTATGCAAACACTTCTTAATTTGTTTTAGAAACCAATTCTAACATTAACAAAGCCCAATAAATATACTCTCAACTAGCTTCACTTTTTTTTCCCCTCTGGGTATATTACC
>NW_006399870.1:9078401-9079963 GCF_000299155.1 Elephantulus edwardii
CTCCTTCATTGGTACACAATCCCCTCCCCCACCCCAAGTATACTCCACTCTGCAACCCTCATTCCAGACTCTTATGATAATCATAATGCCCTAAAATATATTAAACTATTCTCTCTCTCATCGACTTCAATGCAGGAAACATAATTTATCCAGTTTTTCTTTTACATATAGACAAGTATCCTGTTTAAATGTTAATAATACAACTGTTTTCAGTTCTCCTTTTATATTCAAATGAGCTCTGGTGGTTTAGTGGCAAGGAGTTGCATTGCCAACCTAAAGGCAAGAGTTCAAATCTGCAACTGCTCCAGAGGAGAAAGATAAGCAATCTCTTCCCCTGTGATCTACAGCCTCTGAAAATCCACCTGTGAGGTGATTCCAACTTGACGGTACATAACAAATGTGAAATGAAATACATAACAAATAAAAAAATGAGGAGGGCTTGAGGTACAACAACAAATAACTATTATTAAACCATATTAAAATAATATGATAGATCTCAAAGCTCACTTATGACTGTGCATATCCAATTCTTGAGGTGATGACTGTTCCTATGGTTTGCTGTTAGAGGTATAATATTTCTCTGTCAGTGTGATGAATTGGGGGAATGAACTATAAGAATTGTTCCACACTGAAATATTTAAAGAAATAACATATGATGAAGAGTCAGGAGTGATGAGGGAAGAAGTTAAAGCTTCACTAAAGGCATTGGCAAAAAAAAAAATAAGGCCCCAGCAATCCATGGGATATGAATTGATATGTTTCAAGTGATAGAGGCAGCCCTGGATGTGTTCATCAGTATGGAAAAGGCCAGGAAAGTTGGGAGACAATTACCTGGCCAACTGACTAGAGGAGATCATTATTTGTTTCCATTCCAAAGAAAGGAGATACAACAGAAGGTGGAAATTATAAAACAATGTCATCAAAATTACATGCAAGAAAATTATATTGCTGAAGATCCTGGGGGAAAGTGATTAGGACAGTACACTGAAAGAGAACTGTTAGAAACACAAGCTTGGCTTAGAGAAAACTATGGCACCAGGTATATCATTGTTGATGTCAGATAAATCCTTGTTGAAAGCAGAGAATACTAGAATAATGTCCATTTGTGCTTTATTGACCGTCCAAAAGCATTTGACTGCATGGATCACAACAAGCTGTGACAAACATTGAGAAGAGTGGGAATCCCAGGACATTTAATAGTACTCATGAGATGCCTATACCTAGACCAATAAGCTGGAACCCGATCAGAGTAAGGGAACACTGTATGTTATAACATTAAGAAAAGTGTTCCAGAGCTGTATCTTCTCCATACCTGTTCAATCTGTGTGCTGAACAAATCATTTGAGAGTCTGTACTCTGTTAGAAGGATGTGGCATCAGTATCAGAGGAAGACTAGTCAACAGTCAACGACTTTTACTATGCAAACAACTTCACTTGCTGAAAATGAGGAGGACTTGAGGCATATGCTGCAAAAGATCAAAGACTACAGTTTTCAATATGGACTACATCTCAATATAAAGCAAACAAAAATCCTCTCCATTGGAGCAATAGCTGATAGGTGA
>NW_006399870.1:9080333-9084882 GCF_000299155.1 Elephantulus edwardii
CATTTTTTAAATAATACATTTTTTAAGATCACTGATTGCATTTTCAAGATTCTTATTTCTGTCCAATATTCCTTATTGTGTTTTTTAGATTCCTTTATTCCCATTCCAAAGAAAGGTGACCCAACAGAGTGCGGTAATTATCAAACAATATCATTGATGTCACATCTAAGCAAGATTTGCTAAAGATCATCTCAAAATGACTGGAACAGCACATCACAGAGAAATGCCAGACGTGCAGGCTGGCTTTAGGGGAGTCATGGTACTAGGGATAATGTGAGATGGATCTTAGCTGAAAGCAGGGACTAACAGAGGAATGTCTATCTGGGTTTCATTGATTATGCAAAGGCATTTGACTGTGTAGATCATAACAAACTGTGGCTGACTCTGAAAAGAATGGGAATCCCAGAGCATTTGATTGTGCTAATCAGAAACCTATATTTGGACCAGGAGGCAGTCATTAGAATGGAGTAAGGAAACACAGCATCTTTCAAAATTGGGAAGGATGTATACCATGGATGTATCCTATCTCCATACCTTTTCAACCTATATGCAGAACAGATTATCAGGGAAGCTGAACTCTATGAGGAAAAGTGTGTTATTAGGATTGGTGGAAAATTCATCAACAATCTGCATTATGCAGATGGCACAACCCTGCTTGCTGAAACTGAGGAGGAGGACCTGAAGCACTTGACCTGAAGGTCAAGGACTGCAGCCTTCAATATGGATTGAGGCTCAATATCAAGAAGACAAATATTCTTACCACTGGGACAATTAGCAGCATCATGATAGATGGTGAAGAGATTGAGATTATTAACAGCTTTAGTTTGCTTGGCCCATGGTCAACACTCTTGGCACCAGCAGCCAGGAAATTAAAAGACATATTGTGATGGGAAAGTCTGCTGTTCAGGACATCTCCAAAATACTGAAGAGCAATGGTGCCACTCTAGAGACTAAGGTGGTCCATGGTCTCTACAATCACTTACTATGCATGAGAGAGTTGAACAATGACTAGGGAGGATATAAAGAGAATTGATTCCTTTGAGCTGTGATGCTGGAGAAGAGTATTGAATATACCATGGCCTGTTAAGAAAACAAACAGGTTCAGCCTGGAGAGATTTAAACCAGGCTACTCCTTGGAGGCATGATTCTGAAGCTTTGTCTCACATACTATAGATATGTTGCAAGGACGGACCAGTCCTTGGAGAAGGACGTCATAATTGGTTGGATGGAGGGACAGCGGCAGAAGTGGGAGACCCCCTGTGAGATGGATTGATTCAGTAACTGGTGTAATAGGGATAGATGTGTCAGAGACAGTGAGATTGGCACAGAGTAGTGCAGGGTTTGGGGCTGTTGTACATAGGGTCGCTATGAGTCACAGGCAAATTGACCTATAACAACAACAAAAAATATTTCTTGATATACTAGAATTCTCTTTTTAAGTCAGTCTGCTATTAGATCTTCTACGTTATCTATTTTCTCAGAGCTAGTAATTTTGTTTCCTTTCATGATAATGTATACGAGATACTTTCTAAAGTAATCCTCTGTTTTCTATGGTATAACTCTTCCAAAATTGTGTTTTCTCTCTTATATCTTGTGTGTAATGGTATTCATCTTCTAAGTACAAAAGAAACTCTAGATCTGAGGAAATAAATTTATAGGCCTCTTATGGTTATTACATCTCTTCTTGCATTTATCTATGAATGAAATGGTTTTTGAAAATTGATGATTGGGTAGATTTTTCTACATTCCAGCTTTAGTTTTCTGGGAAGCAGTCAGTATTCTCATCTATCTGAGTCTAAACAGCTGTTTAAGATGTTTTGCCTATCACAAGAGTTTTAACATGAAATATATACACAAATATATTTAAAACATACTGCAATCACATTAGTTTCAACTTAAAACAACTTTGTGCTTGATTTCCAAGACTGCAAATCACAACTGGGAAAGACAGATTTATTTATTTTATTTTTTAAATTTTAATGGAGTTAGTTATAGGTTTGAACTTTTGGCCTTTTCATAAGCACTGCAACTGACTGCAAGTCCATATATACACACACATATGTTTTTATTAATATTCTTTTAATAAAATAGAAAAGAGAAAGATCAAGTGCCGGTGGAAATCATGAGACTGTTGGCCTTAAGACTATGAACAGAGGACAGGAATTAGAACCTAAAATACACTTTCTCACTTTCAGAGCTTCAGATACATCTTGTGCCTGAACCAATCATTGACTCACCCTTTTCTAATGAACGCAGACCTTTCTATCCACTGCTGTAAGTCCCATATGTATCCTAAACTCAGCCTGTCCCAAATTAAACTCATAACTTCTCCTGTATTTTCTACACTGGAAAATGACCACTTTATCCACAGAGTGATAACAACTCAACATCCGTCATTTATGTCTGCTAGACTGTTTTTCAAATTTAGGGTTGCTTTTCCTTAAAAATCACCTTCATTTATCTATTTCTTTCTGGACCCATGGCTCCTCTTATCTAGACCATTAGAATAATCTTCTAACTGGTTTCTCTATGTTCTGTCTCATCTTTCTCTAATCAATTTTTTCCATTTGTTCTTTTTGTTTTCCTAAAAGACATATGAATATGTTACTGATTTAAACATTCCACTCGCTTCATCTAGACCCAATAGTGTGAAATCAAAACTCTCCAAAACATGAAGAAGTCATGAATCACCTGAAGATGTAGTTAAATCTACACTGATTCAATAGATGTCTGAGGAGACCTGAATTCTAACAATTTCCCCTAGGGTGGTAGCCTATGCTGCTACTCCTCCTTGGGCCACACTTTGAATTGCAAATCTTTAATATATATCTTCCATCTCATGTGTATTGTTGATTCAGTTTTTTAATGTACTGGATCCCTGAAACACCCACTTGCCTTGCTGAACTTTTCTTCTTTAAATCTAGTTCTTTCACTACTCACCTTGTTTCTGTCCATGACTATCTCTTCTGTGTTCCTTTGGAGAGTCTGTGAAATTTCCTCCTATGCTGTGCTAGACCAGCTAACAGGGCATCTTCACTCTGTTATCTCTCCTTGTCTGTGGTTTTCATTTAGTTTTTGTTTTTTTCTTCTACTAAATGTTTGCCTATTGTTTCATTTGCTGTTCTGGGAGACAGGATTATTGTCTGTATCTATTTTTAGTTTCTCAATTCTTAGCTGCAGAAGGAAAGCCTCTCTGATTGAGTCACTATCTTCAGTGGCCCTCTGGAATGGCTTGCTTTGAACATGTCATCAGGAGGACACTAATTGCTGGAAATTGACATCTTATTTGGTAAAGCAGAGAACTAGCAGAAGTGAGAGGCAGGGAATATCAATGAGATGATATAATGGATTTGACTATTGACTTGTTCTATATACAAGATATCATCATGAATTGTGAACTAACAGTAGAAAAAATGTAATCCCAGGAAAGACTACCCCATTATCATTTTTTCATATAATGTAATCTATCCCAATCTTCTTCATAGCTTCTGTGTTCACTCCAAGAGAGAATTACTAAAGTAAGTGAAGAAATTAGTGTATTGTTAAGACCATGTTGAAATTCTGTCACAGTAGTTAACCGAAAAGAAACCTGAAAGATTGCATAAAAATGAAAAAGGGATCCAATGCTGAATGAAGAGAAAATAAGACTCAAATGCATATTCTCTGAATCGATATTCCAGCATCTTGGTACATCAGAGTGGTCAGAATGGAATGTCTTGTTTTAATGGTCAGAATGGCTATTAGAACAAGACATTTTGTTTTAGGAAATAGGGTGTTTCTTTGAATATATATTCAATTGAGGCACCTTAGAGTTGGCAAAATTCTCTTCTTCATCCATTCTGACTTATGTTCTATAAAATGGAGAAACTAGCACAGAACAGGCTTTTATACAAGAAGAAAACACTATGTCAGGATTTGCTCATAGGCCAAAGGATATCAAGAAATATCCAAGGAACCAGAGGCTTAAAAAGAGAGAAAGAGCCTAATATTCTGAATTTATACTTAAGGCTTAACAGAACAATGAGATAGTACATTTCTGTTCTTAAAGTTTCTATCTATCCAAATGAGTGCATGAATGAATAGGTGAATCCTTCATTTTAGATGAGGGGACTAAAATGTTAAATTTGAAGAAATTTGCTTTTTGTGCTACAAGTTTCTTTCTCATTGTTCCTTCCTAGTCCAAGTTATTAAAAACAAATACATGAAAACCCTTTGAACAGTTGAATTTGTGAGACATTTTATTATAGAACTAAGTTTGAAACTCATAGACAAACATGCAAAGTATTGGATTGGAACCACAAGAATGTGGAGTTTGGGGTATCAGCACAACTCTGTATGGAAGACATTAGGAGGGCTCCCCTTAGGAGTGATTTGCCCTTCTTAACTTCTTGCTCAATCTCATCAAAATTAAAAAGGTCTTAAAATTCAAATTTAAAATAATGTAATTGATAACTTCTTAAATAATGCCAGGGTATTGTCTTTTTTGTAAACCATAGAGCATAGAACCAGTTGTGTCCACTTCACACTGTTGTTGTTGTTGTTGTGTGCC
>NW_006399870.1:9084982-9089547 GCF_000299155.1 Elephantulus edwardii
TTTGGAAAGTCTGCTGTCAGGGACCTCTCCAAAATCTTTTAGAATAATGATGTCAATTCAAAAACTAAGGTGTGCCTGGTTTATGCCATGTTTGTGTTTTGTTTTGTTTTTCTGATCACTTGCTATGTGACTGGACAATGAATACGGAGGGCAACAAATAAGGAAAAAGAGATGTCTTTGATTTGTGGTGAGAAGAGTAACAAATATTTCATAGACTGCCAAAAGAACAGATATGCCTTGGAGAAAGTGCAATCAGAGTGCTTCGTAGAAGCAAAGATGGTAAAGCTTCATCAGACATATTGTGGGCATGTTGTTAGAAGACGCTATTTCTTGGAAAGGAACACCACGCTTAGAAAGGTGGAGGGTAAATAAAAGAGAGGAAGACCCTCATTGAGATGATTGATACAGTGACTGCAGTGATCGCCTCAAGTGTCCAGCGACGATAAGGATGGTGCAGGATAGGCCAGAGTTCATAATTGTTCATAGGATCACTGTAAGTTGTATTTGACTCAAAGACACCTAAGAATGACAACAACAACAACAGTCCCTATTCTTGTGTGTTAATTGTGGAGGGAAGGTACACAGTAACCAGTTTTGATTAGCATCTACTTTAGTAAGAGTTAATCTACAGATGTTCGGGTCTGGGTATCTCAGCATTACTTTTATTTATTGTAAACCACAAACACCATGTTTGTGAGACATACCTCAGTATAAATAGGATAAAGTATATGAAATTGAAACACACATATATATTTGTAAACTTGCCCTAACCCAATTTATCTTGGTGAAAATATCAACCACACTTTGTCGGTTTGCCATATCATGGTGATTTGGATGGTATTGTAATACTTGAGGCCCATGCTATTGTTATTTTAACCATTAGCAGGGTCACCCAAGGGGGGCATATTTCTGCAACGCTTTCAGGCTAAGACAAATTAGAAAGAAGAACCAACTTACTTTTAAAAAGAATGCAAAGTGAAAACCTTATGACATTGTCTAACAGTGCCACGAGATGAAGCGCTCAGGTTGGAAGGTACTAAAAATGTGATTGGGCAAAGCTGCCTCCTCAAAAAGCTGACCTAAATAGAGTGGATAATTGTAATATAAAAATGTATGATTATGAATCCAGGAAAATTAGCAGTTATAAGAAATGAAATGGAAAATATAAACAATGATATCCTAGGCATTGTTTTTTATTATCAAGTGCTGTCATGTCAGGACTTACTGTCCATGGGTTTTCAGAGGCTGTAATTTGCATAGGAGGAGATTTCTTTCTCCTTTGGAGCAGCTGATGGATTTGAATTAGATGGCAGCTCAATTCCTTGCCACCAGGTCACCAGAGCTGCATTCCAGGCATTAGTGAGCTGACATGCACAAAGTTGGACCATTTTAAATTGGGCATGCATATGATCTACTATGCTTAGGATGATATTTTGAAGACGAATGACAATAGATTTATCCTTAAAAAGAACATAGCAAGATTTATGCTGAAGTACAGCGCTGACAGTTACAGAAAAATAGCCATATGCTTGTAAGGAAGATAACATAGTTTGATTATTCCTCAAATCTACAATCGAACCCCTAATGGCAAAGATTAAGTGGATGACATTTTTTATAACTTCAGCAGCCTGGAATTAATTAAATGCTCAAGATACATCGATAATTATAGTTAATTGTAGGAAACAAAGAAAAAATTCATAGTTGAAAAATGTGGATTAAAAGGACACCAGAGACTATATGATAAATTTTCAAAAGATCAAGGACTTTTTCTTTGTAAATGCACGTTTCAATAACAAAAACAATGACTGCACATGGGGATATCACCTGATGGTATATACAGAAATCAAGTCAAGAAAATCTGTGGAATGATACAATAAAGAAGGTTGATATTATCAGTCAAAATAAAGTCAAGGGCTGTGCATAATAGGCCTCAATTTGTTCCTATGCAAGCTCAAACTGAAGCCCAAGAAAATGAAAATAGGGACAAGAACTAACACATAATCTGAATATATATATACCTCCAGAATTTAGAGACTATATCAAGAATATTGGGTGTTCAGTGATGCATTGAACAATAATGATGAAAGGACAGATGAGTTATGTTCTGAAAATAAGGATGTAATAAATAAACAAAACGTTAATTTAATCATTAAAAAACATCCAGATGGACATCACAAGTGATTCTAAAATTTGCAAATGAATAGAAAGTAGTTAAAAGAATTGGAAGACATGATGAATAAAAAGAGCTGAATAGAAGATTTCAAAAGACAGCCTGAGAAGGCAAAGTCCTAAAACAAAGTATGTGAAGACCTGAAGCTCTGATGCTTCCAACCCAAAGGCTCTGTCTCCTGTGGTTCTAATGCACTAGTGTCTCTGTTGAAAGAAGATGGACAAGCTCTTCCCGTTAAGATTTACAGCCTCAAAAACCATAGTTGAGTGTTGAGAGGAGTTGAAACCAACTTAAGCATGAGCTGAGATTTAGGAAACCGAAAAGAAAGAACATACTGTCAAGGCTTTCTCAAGTTATAAAATTAGAAGGAAATAATTCAAGCCTTGAATTGAAATATTGATGGGTATAATGCTAAAGGTAACCCTTCCTCAGTCATATTTTGAGCATCTTGCAACACAAAGAACTCATCTTCAGGCACTGTTGTTGTTGTTGTTATGTGCCGTCGAGTCGTTTCCGACTCATAGCGACCCTATGCACAACAGCCCTAAACCCTGCTCTATCCTGCGCCAACCGCACTGCCTCTGACACACCCATCCCGATTACCCCAGTCACTGAATCAATCCATCTCATAGAGGGTCTTCCCCTCCTGAGCTAGATGTGCAAAATATTAAACAACATAGGAAAAAATAGAATAAAATGGAAAGAATACATGGATTCACTGTGGCAAAAACAATTGGTCAATGTTCGGCTACCTGAAGAGGTCACACCAAGAGGGAAGAAGTGCAAGCCACACTAAAGCATTAGTGAAAAACCAAAATCCAGGAATCGATAGGCTACAATTGAAATACTTCCATAAATGACTGCAATACTGAAAGCACTCTTTCATCTATGCCAAGAATGTTGCAAAAATCTGACCAACTAATAGGAAAAGATTTCTACTTATGCCCCTTTCAAAGCAAGGTGCTCCAACAGAATGTGAAAATTACTGAACAATATCATTAATACCAAATTCAAGTATAACTTTGTTGAAGATTTTTTAAAAAAATTGGTTACAGAAGAAAAATGACAGGAAAAATGGATATATTTGGATTATGGTGTTGGCAGATAATATGGACTGTCAGATGAGCACAAAAATGTGTTTGGAGAAAGTCCAGCCAGACTATTCCTTAGAATTGAGACTAGTAAGATTTCATTTACTCAGACGTGTTATCAGCACTTGTCCGTACTAAAGGACATACTTGGTAAACTGGAAGGGTAAGTGTAAAAGGGAAAGATCTTTAATGAAATGTAGTGGCTTTAAGAATAACCTCAAACAAGGTAAAGTTTCTGAGGATGTCATAGTAATAGGCAGTCTTTTACTGTGTTGCACACAGGGATGTTATAGGCCAGAAACTACTGTGTGGGACTCAACAACAAAGAAATGAGAAGACAATTTATCTTCAAAATAGATATGCCACAGGGTTAACAATGAAGTTCCTTTGATGGTCAAGGTTATGAGCTAATAAATCTTTTTCTAAAAATATTCACATTTAAATTATTTTGTTCCAAGTTCTTTAAAACTTTGAAGTCTTATCCAAATATATGCTTAAGTATTTAAGAGGATAGAAAACTCTTCCCTGAAGAAAATGCTGGCTATCCCTGAAAGGAGCCCTGCTGTTGCCACCTGTGCTAAGTGAGCTAGCCTTCTGTCTGGCTCTGAAACCCTCACGCAGAAGGACACCTTCCTTGCCATCTGCTGTCTAAAGCATATGGCCTTCACAGAAACAGAGAATGCCCACACTACAGGTACCTGTTAGAGAATGCAATCATAAATCAACTTGATCCCTGCATTAGCCAAAGCTCACCCACTATACTTATTTCAGAAAGACTGTTTAAAAGGCATATTAACTATCCTTTCATTAATTTTCTCCAACTGCTACTATCACAATAATTGAATCATGAGAAAGCAAAAGGCCTTGATGTTGTCTCCAAAGAAGCAATACCAATTTTCAATTTCTATACCATCTCTGTCATCTTAGGTAAACACACATGGGTGCGCACGTGTGCGGGCACACACACACAAGCATGGATAAGGTTTGCTTCACTATAAAACTTGTCTTAAACATGTAGTTTACCTCTTGACCTATGTAATAAATCTTGTATTGAGTTCTCTAGAAACTTAATTTTCCATCAAACAATCAGCATGCTTTCTTTTGGTAGAAAATTATAACAATTAAAATGATAATGAAGTAAAACTATATGATTTATTTGTTAGCCTAAGCTATCAAGGGCCCAAGTAAAATTAGTTCTCCTTGGAACCTGGATGGGTACACACTATTTTTGAGATTGTTCCTGATCTATTTTTCATGATACTCAATTTTTTAGAATGCATTTCTTTGTGATTTTTGCTATCTGA
>NW_006399870.1:9096212-9097986 GCF_000299155.1 Elephantulus edwardii
GTCTTCTTGACATTGAGCCTCAGTCCATACTGAAGGCTGCAGTCCTTGACCCTCTGCAGTAAGTGCACAACACTTCACACTAACCTTCTGAAAAGCCACCAGCCAATACGTGGACTTTGGTTCCCCATGTATGATGTTTCTCACTTTCTTACAAATCCATGAGGATCCTGTCATTTGAACGACAGGTATTTAATGTTACTCAACAGACCAGGTTTATCTTTTGTCTCCTCCCTTGAATGGGATTAAACTTCTAGGCTGTCACAGACAAAATAATGACAACTTGTTCACTCAGGGCTTATTCTCTTGGGATATCATCTTTTCTCCCCTGAAATCCACCAATGATCTATGTATCATAATTTATTCATTCTTCACTGTTCAAGAATAATTTGTTCAACGGTTTTCTTCATAGGTAAAAATTCCCATAGGCAATCACCGGTATTATCCTTTATGCTTAAGAAAATATGGAATTTCTATTAATGGAATTTTCTCTTGAAGAATACATGAGAGTACATCATAGATAAACTCTTCCATTACCATAATGTATGCAAAATTCCTCAAACAACCAGAATCATGGTAGCAACTCTAATGTCAATGCATGTCAGTCAACCAGACAATTATTATAAACTTACAGCTTGCCTAATAAGAGTTTTAGAAATCATTTTTTGTGGAAACAAGCATTTTCACTCTTTTGAGTTTTTGAAGTGTTTTGGGTTTTTTTTTTTCAGTCTTAATATAGTGTTTTGAAGAATTCTGAAGATGAAAACACAGTATTCCAGATATGAACTTCAAATTCTCCTTAAGAAAGGTGAGTAGAAGAGAATGTTTGGTACTGCACACTTTAGGGAAAACCAAATAAAATTTATCCACAAAAAAATTGTTTATGAAAAATGTATTGCGCACACACACACACACACACACATAAACTTTGGCATTGAGTAGGGCTAATTTGAAAGAATATAAACAACCCAAGGACATTAGAACTGAGACATAAACAGAGATTTGTACACCAATGCTCATAACAGCATTATTCACCATCGCAAGAATATAGAAATAGCCCAGATGTCCAATCACAATTAAATGGGTTGAGAAATTGTGGTACATTCACATGACGGAATACTATGTAGCACTCAGGAGCAATGATTTTGATAATTAATGTATAGCTTGGGAGAGACTGGAAAACATTAAACTGAGTGAACTAAATCTCATAAGGACAAATGCTATGTAATATAATTAATGTAAAAACATAAAGATAACTAGTAAAACATGTCTGGGGGTCCAAGGAGGGGAAGAAGGGTGAGAATAGAAGAGTGCAAATGAGTAGGGGGTAAATCACAGGGTAGCACAGTTTGTTGGGTGGAGGAAGAGACTAAAGGAAATGGGAAAGATCTGGCAGGGACCAGAAAATACAGGATAATGGTGGGCATAGTCCAGTGGTAATTAATTTTACAAAACACAGTGTATGCGAATAATTGGATGAAGCATAATATCAATGAAGGAAAGGAAATACACATGCCCCCCCAACAATTTGCATTGTGCAGATGGCACAACTTGGCTTGCTCAAACTGAGGAGGACATGAGGCATTTGCTGAAGGTCAAAGATTGTAGTCTTCAATATGGATTAAAGCTCAACATCAAGAAAAATAATGTATGCTGCTCTGAAACAGAGAAGGGAGAAAACTATTTAAAAAAGATATGTGATTAGGTATTTCGGTCATGACAGGAGTGTAGAGCGATGGCTACATGGTGGAGTGGACCTGGGGGAGGGTTTGTAAAA
>NW_006399870.1:9098086-9101168 GCF_000299155.1 Elephantulus edwardii
GGATGGGTACACACTATTTTTGAGATTGTTCCTGATCTATTTTTCATGATACTCAATTTTTTAGAATGCATTTCTTTGTGATTTTTGCTATCTGAATTTGGCCTCAGAATCATATGAGTGTTCTCAAGATATGGGTGTTTTTCTTGCCTGCTCCCACCTTCTGCTACCCACATCTGGCTTAGATACAAGCTGCTCTGGCAAACTAGAGAAAAGAACTGTAAATTTTGATTCCAACATTTAGGCTTACGTATCATGCCATGATTTGTTTGTTTGTTTCAAATTGTGATTAGAGTACATTTTTTTGTAATTTAAAACTTAAAATATGTGTATATATTTTTTGGGAGTATATTCCAAGCAAGTAATTAGGTAGGTCATATGCAATGTTTATGCTTTTTGAGGAAGTGCCAAACTGTCTTCCAAGTGGTTGTACCATTTTACAATCCCATCAACAATGCATTAAGTATTCTTATCTTGCCACATATTCACTTGGAATATATGTAAAATAAATGAGACCTGAGACTCAAACGGAAACTTGTACACCAATGTTCATAGCAGCATTATTCACCATCACAAGAATATGGAAACAGCCCAGATATCCAACCACAAATGAATGGAAGTTGTGGTACATTCATACAACAGCATACAGGAGCAATGATTTTATAAATTGTTATTTAACTTGAGAGGGATGGGAGAGCATTATGCTGAGTGAACTATGTCAGTCCCACAAGGACAAATATTGTACAAAACCATTATTGTAGAATGAATATGAGGATCTAAGGGGGGGTTAATCACAGTTTGATGGGTGGAGGAAATTGGAAGTATCTTTTGTGAAAAACAGTGCATTCAAACTTTGTAAAAAAATCAGTATGTAATTCTGAAAAGAAAAGTAGAGAAAAAATGTGTATATATGCCCCTGCTTCGCTGCTGCTGCTTTGTACCACCCAGTCAGAAACGACCCATAGCTGACCCTCCAGTGGATTTTCAGAGACAGTAATCACAACTGCATTGTCCATATAACCAACTCTGTACACAACTTACAGAAAATGTTAAGACGTTAAAAACCCCTCATATCGATTTCTAAAGTATTTCACTAACTCTTCCTCCACACCTATCCATTGTAATCTGAGGTAATTTACACTGATTTTCCTGTACATCTAATTCTTAAACAACATGCCTCTGGAAACTATGACCTTTAGTAAATGACAATATCTATAGAAAACCTTCAGGCCTTTTGTTCATAGGGTTGTTTCGAGTAGTGCTCAACTCGACGGCAATCAACAACAACAACACAACAACAGTTTTTCTCTATCTGTTGTAGAATTCCATATAAATGGATTAATAAATAATGTAGTGTAATTTTTGTCTCTAACATTTTGGCACATCATGGTGGTGTTGGGATTCATTCACTCTGTTTTGTGTATCAGTAGTTTCTTTTCTTTTCTTAATAATATTTCACAATATGAATATAATACAAACTGTATGTCTATTAACTTTTATTTTATGTTGGTTTGTTGACAAAATTTGTATACCGTGTGTTTCATTCTATTCCTTATTCACCTTAAATTTCATATAATCATTCCCATGCATCATGTTTTCTAAAATTAATCACCGTTGAACTATGTCCATCATTCCCTTGTCTTTTCAGGTTCCCACCTGATCTTTCCCATTTCCTTTACCCTCTCCCTCCACTCACCAAATACCCAACTAGTAGTTTCCCCCCTACCCATCCTTACCCCTCTGCTCCTATCCTTTCCCTCCTTGGATCCCCATACATGTTTGACAAGTTATCCTTCTATTTTTACAGCAATGGCCTTCTGCAGTATTTGGACTTAAAAGACTGAGTTAATTCACTCAGCATAATACTCTCTAGTCTCTCCCAAGTTATGTAGCGTATTTTAAAATTGTTTCTGAGTGATGCATAGTAGTCCTTGCATGACAGTACCACAATTTCTCAACCTACTCAGTTATGACTGGACATTTCAGCTCTTTCCATGTTCATGTGATGATGACTAATGTTGCTATGAACATTAGTCTACATATCTCTGTTTGTATCTCAGTTCTAATTTCCTTAGGGTATATATCCTTAGTAGTAGAATAGCTGGGACATATAGAATTTCTGTGTTCAGCTTTTTGAGGAAATGAAAAACTGTCTGCAGTGAGGTAGTACCATTTTATAATACCACCGATAGTATATGAGAGCTCTCAACTCTCCACATACTCTCCAAAATTTTTGCTTGCTGCCTTGCTAAACTTTGCCACTGGTATTGGAGTGAGATTGTATCTCATTGCAGTTTGGATTTGCATCTCTTTTAATGCCAGTAATTTTGAGCATTTCTTCATGTGTCTGTTGGCCGTTGGAATGTCTTCCTCTGTGAAAAGTCTTTCCATGTCTTTTGACCATTTTGTAATTGGGTTATCAGTCTTTTTCTTCTGGAGACCCAGTTGTTATTTGTTGTTTTGTGCCATCGAGTCACTTGTGACTCATAGCTACCCTATGTGCAACATCCCTGAAACCGGCTCTATCCTGTGCCAACATTATTATATCTGACACACCTACTCCCAGTACCCCAGCCACGGTATCAATCCATTTCATTGATGGTCTCCCTCTCATTCTCCATCTTTCCACCCTTCCAAGCATGGTGTCACTCTCCAAGGACTGGTCCCTCCTTGCAACATGCCCAGACTGTGTCAGAAGAAGCTTCAAAATCCTTGCCTCCAAGGAACAGGCCAGCTTCACCCTCTCTAGGATGAACCTGTTTGTTCTCCTGGCAGATTATCTAAGGTTGGAAATTGCACTGAAGGAGATTACCCATCTTTCTTCCTCGAAACTGCTGGTGGTTCAAACCTTCAGAGAGGTACCTTCGTAATACCTTTGTATTAGCAGCACAACTCTTATATATGCCACCAGTTATTGCTGTTGTTACTTGACATCGAGTCAACTATGACTCATAGTGACCCTCTGAACAACATTTCTGAATTATTCCCTGTCCTGTGCCAATCTCACAATCTCTTATATGCTCAAATCCATTGTGTTAACTATGATGTTATGATGAATACAGCAATAGAATACTATCTAATTGTG
>NW_006399870.1:9101268-9110269 GCF_000299155.1 Elephantulus edwardii
CCAGTACAAAATATAAAAAAAGAAAATAACATAAGGAAAAAAAACCCTGTAGCATAAGGATGACTATAACAGTGTTTTCGTTTTTCAACAAAACAATATTTCATACCACTGTATTCACAGAAATGTATCTGTGTGTAAATTAGTGTATTGTATTCATTTAGGCTGGTGGTTCTCCTTGACAGTAACTTACCCAAATCAAGTTGTAAGGAGAGGATTCTCAACCAGGAAAATAAAGACCAGTGTTATTGTTGTGAGGTGCTTTCCAGAAGATTACTACTAAAAGTGATCCTATGAAGAACAATAATTTAGACAGGTCCCTAACTGCAGACTTTCCCAGTGTATTATGTTTCCTTATTTCCTAACTGCTGGTGCCAATGGCGTTAGAGGCAGCTCTGGTGGCTTGGTAGCAAGAATCTGTGCTGCAATCCTGAAGGTTCATCATGGCTCAAGGCCACGAGCTGCTCTATGGGAGACGGATGGACAATCACTTCTCTCGCAATTAACCGTCTCTGGAAACCAGCCAGAGGGTCAGCTATGTCTTTGTTCTGACTCGACAGTATACAACGACAACAACAACACGAAAAACAGACGGAAACCCTGCCTCATCTTACACGATCCTCAATATTATTACTACATTTGAGCTCATCGTTTTACCCATTATATCAATGCACTTGTTGAGGGTCATCTTCTTTTTTTTTTTTAATTCTCTACTAGTTTATTTACAAAATTTTAATACATTGTTTGTAAGAACAAATTCTTTTAATTTCTCTCACCTCACCCTCATCAAATTGTACAACTCCATGGTTAATCCTCTTCTCCCTCTGCACATCCTTATCCCTTTGTTTCTACCATCTCCCACCCCTTTTGTATCCTTATACTCATTTTACAATAATAGTTTTATACAATATCCTTGTGGGACTGAGTTAGTTCACTCAGCATAATGCTCTTTAGTCTTTCCCAAGTTAGGTAATAATTTACACAAGCATTGCTTCTGTGTGCTGCATAGTATTCCATTGTATGAATGTGCCATAATTTCTCAATCCATTTGTTTGTGGTTGGACAGTTGGGCTATTTCCTTGTTTTTGCAATGGTAAACAAGGCTGTTCTCTTTTGATGACTCTTTGGTTTGTCAAGAATGATGTCATTCCCCAGAGACTGGCCTTACTTGACAATATGTTCAAAGTTTGTAGTATTAAATCTTACCATGCTTCTTACCAAGAAGCATTCTGGTTGCATCTCTTACAATACATAACTTGTTTGTTCTTTTGGAAAACCGTATTTTTTTCTTTACTCTTTGTCCATTTATGGACAGTGGATGTTTCTCTATTATTCTTTGTCAACACCATAATAAAAAGGCATCACTTCTTTGGTCTTCCTTATTCATTGTCTGGCTTTCACACACTTATGAGGACGCTGGAAACACTAGAGTGTCAGTCTAGTGGCCCTCAGTCCTCTAAATGATATTTCTACTTTATAATACACTAAAGAGGTCACTTGTGGCAGTATTGCACAACACATTATTTGATTTTTTTTCTTATAGTTTTCATGAAATCCAAGTAAAATGATGTATGTGACAACATCAAATTGTCCTGTTTATCAATATAGTGCTTATTGGTACAGTTGTGAATATTTTTGTTTTCTTTATCATGCTATGTAATCACGTTGAAGAATAAAGTCTTTGATCTTCACCAGTAAGTAGTTAAATCATCTTTACGTTTAGAAAATAAGGATATGTTATCACAGATGATATAAATCTTTTTGCACTCCTGATACCTTTGTGTTGTCCAGGTTCTAGGTTTATATGTTCAGGTTGAAAATGAACATTCTAGTTTTTAAGTGCTTTTGAGTCAGCTATAACGCATAGTAACCTTCAGAAAACAGATCAGAAACTTGCCCTATCCTATGTCATTCTTGCAATCTAGGATATGTATTAGTCACTGTATAAATCCATTTTGATGTGTGTTTCCTCTCTTTCTCTGACCCTCCACCCTTTCCAACAAGGTGTCTTTTTCCAAGAACTGGCCACTCCTGACAAGATGTCCTAAATATGTGAAATAAAGTTATACCATTCTTGCCTCTAAGGAGTATGCTGCTTGCATCTCTTCCAAACCAGATTTCTTGGCTCTTTTGGAAGTACATGATATGTTTGATACTCTTTGCCAACACGCTCAAGGGCATCAATTTTTAATATTTTTTAAAATTTTATCTTATTTATTTTATTTTTTAGTTTTCCTTATTTGTGGTCCAACATTTAGATGCTGGACAGGTTAAGTAGGTATAGTGAAAAATACAACCTTGGCACACATATTTATGTTTAAATTATGACATATTCCCTTGTTCTACTTGAATTATCTGTTGATCAATGTGAAGACTGCATGAAAAAAAGTAAGTGTTCGGGAATTACCATTTCCCCAATTTTATTAATAATTTATGGTTCACACAGTAGAATGTCTTTACATAATTAAAACTGAGGTAACTATGTCTGATATCTTCTGCATCGGCCAAGATCCATCTGACCTCAGGAATGGCATCCCTTATTTAATGTCCTCTTCTAATACTGGCTTGATTTTTGTTACTTCTTTTGGTGTACTAATGCAACTATTTTTTTTCTTTTTAAGGTAATATTGCAATATTAATAATTTTTCCACTAATAAAAAATATAGATTCTAGTCAACAATATGTTATGGTCATTGTTAGGGCGTAGATATCCAGATAGAAGTTCTATTTACAAAATCCTTATTGCTGATGTTGAGCCAATTTTGACTCATGATGATATCATGTATATAAAGTAAGAAATGATTTATAAAGTTTTCACACTTATCACCATTCAGAACTATCTTATCAGGATTTCTTCTGCAGGACCTCTGTCTGTATGGGTTCAAAGCTGCTCCCCTTTTGGCCAGAACTTTTTGTTCCATCCAGGGAGAACTTCCCTCACACTTAGGTGTAGCTCTTGGAGTTAGAAATGTTTACATTCATCTGCTAAGCAAAAGGTTAGTGGTTTAAACTACTTAATGTTGTTGTGGAAGAAATCTAAATTTATCTATTTCTGACAAACCAGTCAGGGAAAATCTCATAGTTATACCCATATAGACTAGAATACGTGATTATCATCACGTAGAATTTATTCAATGACGATGAGTGTAGTTTGGCTTTGTTTAGTGAAAAAGACTATAAACAAGTAAAACACTGCTTCTAAGACTAGCCCACAAAACCCTCCTATCCTTCCTTCTCTTCCTGTTAGATCTGTAGAACATCAAGGCCCTGAGACATAATGGAGTCAAAAGGCAGGTGAGCCTGGATTCCTTGATCTTCCTGTAGAAGAGGAAAACTAGTATCCCATTACCTAGGAAAACTGCATTGAGAACACGTATTCAGGATAAATAAACTGTTATTTTGTTAGGCAATTAGGTTTTGGTTTAACTTATTTGGTGCCGCAGCAAACATTATCCCAACAAAAACTTCAACCCTTGAGTAACTTGTGTCATTTTAAAAAAAAATAAATAAATAAAATACAAATAAAATTCGGCCGTGTCTGACACCAATTTAGCGGTTTGGTGGTAGGCAGTGAGGAAACAGATCTTGCAAGCTGGAAGTCCCTGCTCTGCTATAGAGAAGCATTTGGTAAAACTGTCATCCTTGTTAATGTGAAAGGCAGAGCAAGTGCTGAGTGAACCCCTGCATGCAAAGGAAGCAGTGTGAAAGAGACAGAATGCTAGCATATGTTGATTTTTCTCTTGCTGAGTTTAGGAAGACATATCAAGAAAGATGAGTCATAGAAAGAGCAGGCTGACTTGTAGGCAAAAAAAAGAAATGGAATAATAGTATTAGAGATTTGGAGTTACTTAAGTTTAAAATTGATTCTAGACAACAATGTGAAATTCAGACTCATTAATGATTCTAAGTTAAACAAAGTGAAATAACTGCTATTCAGACTAGATCCACAGTGAGGCTTCAAACTGTTCTAGATAGCATTTATTGTTCTAGATAGCTTTGAGACACCATTACCTTGTGAGGGAGAGACAGGGGAATTATATATATGCAGAGAAATAAAGCAGACATCCATTTGATGCTAGATAACTACTGTTGGTGTAATTATTGGTGCAAGAAACTAAATGGTCAATGTGAGTGCCCTTTGTTTAGGCACAGATCTTATCCTGAGTGATACACTGTGTGTAACTTCCAACATAATTTGTGCTAAAGCAACATAAATGTCAAGCTACTCGTGTGTAGTTGGCACCTCATCACCTTGATAGATTTCCTACATCCTGTATCATGAACTAAAGACTCTGAGAAAAAAAGGGCAATTTTATATAATAAAATACAATTATTTTCATATTGTATTCAAGTTATATGGACCTAGAATATGTGCTGAATACTGCAAATTACAATCCCTCTTGGACAAAGGCATTGCCAAAAATGGTATTTGGAAGAGATCTTCTCTAAATGAATTCCTACATCTCATTTCATTTGAGTGAAGAAGGAACACTTAAGGACTTTTTTCTTTAAATTTGGAGATTTACTATAAAATGACAAAAAGTTCAGTTCCACTGATTTCTACTTTGTAAAATCCATCAAAACAAGCCCCTCACCAGGGAGGATATTTTTTTCTTCTAAAAACTGACCTGATGTTAAACTACAAAGTATATTAATAAATAAAGGTGCCAGCTTTATTTGAGTAATGATGTTACATATCTAACAAATCTAAAGACCTCATGTAAACTATTGCACTTATTTTTTTTTCTAAGATACATCCATCTATATTTTGTAAATTATAAATTAACAACTTCCTCCCGTGGAGAAAAACTGTTGCATTACAAGGCAGGGATCTTAGTAGTTGGGCAACAGTGAGGCAGCTGTTAAACGAGTATGTATTCACATTTAGAGAAATCATTTCCAATTCTAATAGAAACAAAACCCCAAGAAAAAGTGTATTTCTGAGTCCTGTTTGCATGCAGATATGAAAGAAAGAAGACAAGAATGGGTGGGGCTGTGGGAACATCAGGCACTCCTCTTTTAAGTAGTTGTTTGTGTTGTTGATTGCCATCCAGTTGAGCACAAATCATAGCAACCCTATGAACAAAAGACATTTCTATAACTATCATTGTTTCTCAAAGTTCATAGAGTTCAGAGGCATGTTATTTAGTAATAGTTGCTACTCCTGCTTCCAAATCCTGGAATTTTTCTAGGGAGCTAAGGTTTACTAAACAGTGAAGAAACCTGAGTTTGTTCAGAAGCCACCAAAATCTCAGGAAAGAAGTAGTCTAAAACAGCTCTCATAACTAATGATATACTGAATGCTGAGGCTAAATTATTTTCACCTTAAGTGTAATATGTTCCTGGAAAACCACAAAGAATGCCGTTAAGGGGTTTCCCTTAACAAAAAGATGTCGGGGGGGGTGGGAAGGGTGGAAGAAGAAGGGAGGGGTGCACAACAACCAAATCCTTTTGCTACAATTGAATATGACCACATCATTAATTAAAATAGAAAATAGAAGGAAAAATATGACCTCCTCATATATTTCAAATGGCATGAATATATCTATGGCAAATAAATATTATATTAAACCAGGAGGAATGGGACTCTGAAATTAGAGACTTCTCCAAATTACTGAAGAGTAATGGTGTCAGTTTGAGGAATGAGGCACATCTGATTCATGCCATGGTTTTTCCAATCACTTGCTATACATCTGATGCCTTTGTGCTGTGGCATTGAAGAAGAGCATTGGACATCCCAAAGACTGCCAAAAGAACAAGCAACTATGTCTTGGAAAGG
Organism: Elephantulus edwardii; assembly: GCF_000299155.1. Lineage (NCBI taxonomy): Eukaryota > Metazoa > Chordata > Mammalia > Macroscelidea > Macroscelididae > Elephantulus > Elephantulus edwardii. The sequence continues at coordinate 9,107,045 of NW_006399870.1, forward strand.
GTGCAGCCAAACTATTCTTTGGAGGCAAAGATGACAAAGTGGGACATGATCCTCAGAAAGGTTGGTGAAGGAAAGGAAGACCCTTGACCAGGTGGATTGACATGATGATTGCCACAATGGGCTTTAGTGGATCAGAAAATGTGAGGATGGCACAGTATAGAACAGAGTTCAGATCTGTTGTTCATAGGGTCAATATGGGTTGGACTTGACTTGGCACACCTAACAACACAAACAATAACAACAATAGGAGGAATGATATAAAGTGGAGAGTGCTATTCTAGAAAAAAGGAGATGGAAAACATACACTATTCTACTAAAAAGGGTTATGACTAAAAGACTTTTGAAAAGTATTGTTTAAGCTCCTTTAAAAAAGTGTGTATTTGTGTGAAAAGTCAAAGGTTAGGGTAAGAGATAAGAGTGGACATACACAAAGGGGAAGACAGAAATGGGAAATAAGGAAGAAATGAAGAAGCACATTAGCGTTCTCCCAGAGATGCTGATGTCAAAGAAGAAATTGAGGTTGTACAGGGCAAAATTCAGTACCTGAGGGATAGAAAGCTTAATAAAAGCTATGGAGATAAAGGGACATTCTGAGGCGAGATGGATTTCCAATTGACGTTTATAAGAATTTAGTGACAATTAAGTGCTCTAAGCCTTGTGGAAGGCTTCAAAGCAATTTTGGGGAAACGGTAGAAGGAAAAGTCAGTGACATCAAGGCTGTTGATTATTTTATTTAAAAAAGGGACCACAGAAGATGTTAGGAATTGGAGCTCCTTAACACTATTGAGTTCAGACTTTAAACACTTGTGGGAATTACACTGCAAGAGCAGCAGCAGTAGATGACAGAATGATACATGAAGGGCCAAATCACCCAATAAAAGGAGAAACATGTACTACTTAGTCATTTCATGTGAAAAAGTAGGACACACTAAAGTCAGGGCATAATCAGGTTACTTACTCCTCTTGGATAAAGATATAGGATTTGAAAAGACAAGGAGCGGCTTTAGGTGGCTAAGTTTATGAGTTTAAAGTATAGTATTACAATATATTAACCACATAAGTATGTGGGGGATAAGCAAAAAGAGAAAATGCCATGATACGAGGTGATGATGCTCATTCAATATTTTCTGCATGCAATAATAGTGAATTTATGATTTTAAAACACATTGCTAGGAGGCTAATGCTTATGCAAAGAGCACAGACAATGATGGTCAGCAACATATACAAGGAACATTAAAGACACAGGAGATTGACTAGGGCAACTCCACTTCTTACTTCATGTGTATATACACATAACTGTAGAATGGATGCTTTAAGAAAGAAAATACAAGTGAGCATACACATCCTGTCCTTTGTATATATCATCATCTCATTTTACAGACAGATCTTAGATTGATATTGCAATCTCCTTGTCTATCTGGAAAATGCTTACTCTTCCTTCAAGGCTTTCAGATATACACCACCACTCCTCTGTAGCACATCTGCACCTTCTAAGATAGAGTCAACCATCCTGCCTCTTTATGCATAGAGCATTTTCCCAGTTTATTATGGTTGCATAACAGATTGCCACAAATGTAGCCTCCTAGGGAGTCTAAGGTGAGCCTGATTAGGGCCATGATTTTTTCAATCATTTGCTATGCATCTGAGAACTGGACAATGTCAAAGGATGACAGAAGGATGTCTTGGAGTTCTGGTGTTGGAGAAGGATACCGATGATCTCATGGATTACCAAAAGAACAAACAGAAATGCCTTGGAAATGGTGTAGCCAGAGTGTTCCTTTGTCAAAAGTCCTAACACCTTATCTCACATATTTTGGACATGGTGGTTGTTATTGTTGCTTTATGATGTCAAATCAGAAACAATTCATAGCTGACTCCCCAGTGGGTTTTCAGAGGCAGTAAACCAAAAAGGAAGACATTATCCATTCTTTTCCTGCAGAATAGCTGGTTGGTGAATTTGAACTACAAATCAGGTTATTCGTTGAAGAGGGACATCATCGAAGAAAAAGTGGATGGAGGATCGGCAATAGAAAAGAAGACCTTCAACCAGATGCATTTACACAGTGATTACAGCAATGGACCCAAGTTTGTGAGGGATAATAAGAGCAGCACAAGATAGGACAGGCTTCACATCTGTTGTTAATAGAGTCATTATGAGTTGTACTTGATGCTAACTAAAGTTAAGGATTGGAGTCTACCCAGACACAACTTGGAAAAAATGTCTTAGTGATTTAAAAAAAGTATACACTGAAAAGCATATGGGATTGCAATGAATAGTTGTTACTAGGTACCCTATGAACAAGGTTGCTTTAGGCAGAATATTAAATAATCCAAGAAGTATTAAAAGAAGATGCAAGGAATATACTGAGTCATTGTATCAAAAGGAATTGGCAGATACAGAAGAACTTAATGATATAACATTTGAGCAAGAACCTATGGTGATGAAAGAAGTTTTTCAAGTTTCTTTGAAGGAAACAGCAAAAAATAAGGCCCCAGGAATAGATAGTATACCAATTGAGATATTTCAGCTAACAGATGCTCCCCTGGATGTGCTCACCAAGTTGTGCCAAGAAATCTGGAGAACAACCACTTGGCCAACTGACTGGAAGAGATCTATATTTATTCCCATTCCAAAGAAGGGTGACCCAACAGAGTGTGGAAACTACAGAACAATATCACTGATTTCACATGCAAGCAAGATTCTACTGAAGATTATCCAAAAACAAGTGGAATAGCACATCAGCAGAGAGCTGCCAGAAGTCCAGGCTGGGTTTAGAAGGGGTCGTGATACTACGGATATTGTAGCCGATGTTAGATGGATCTTAGCTTAAAGCAGGGAATACCAGAAGGATGTCTATCTGTTTCACTGATTATGCAAAGGCATTTGACTATGTGGATCATAACAAACTGTGGCTGACTCTGAGAAGAATGAAAATGCCAGAACATTTAATAGTGGTAATATGAAACCTATACTTGGACCAAGAGGCAGTCATCAGATCAGAGAAAGGAAACACTGCATGGTTCAAAATTGGAAAGTGTGTACTCCAGGGATGTGTCCTATCTCCATACCTTATCAACCTGTATGCAGAGCAGATTATCCAAGAGGCTGGGCTCTATGAGGAGAAGTATGGCATCAGGATTGGTGGAAGATCTATTAACAATCTGCGTTATGCAGATGACACAACCCTGCTTTCTGAAATTTAGGAGGACCTCATGCACTTGCTG
>NW_006399870.1:9110759-9112344 GCF_000299155.1 Elephantulus edwardii
GGCACATAACAACAACAAACAACATGAACAATAAATCTGAATCCTGTCTTACCTTGTGCTATCTTCACCCTTCTTGACATATAAAAGCCCATTGCTCTAATCACTATGTCAAATTGTCTGGTTTAGGGTTTTCCTCCACCTTTCCAAGGATGATGTCCCTCTCCAAGGAATAGCCTTTTGTCGTAACATATTCAAAGTATGTGAGACAAAGAGTCATCATCTTTGCTTCTAAGGAGTCCTCTAGCTGCACTTTTCTCTCCCAGATATATTTGTTCTTTTGGAAGTCATTGGGATATTCAATACTCTTCTCCAACAACAGAACTCAAAGGCATCAGTTCTTCTGTCATCTTTAGTAACTGTCCAGCTCTCAGATGCATAACAAGTGATTGAAAAGACCATGGCCTGAATCAGGTGCCCCTTAGTCCTCAACCTTACATAATTGGTCCTCTATAATTTGAAAAGATCCCTGACTGGGAACTTTACCATTGACTGCAATGAACAGACACTAATTCAGTAACAACTTTGGAAAATAAAACAAAGTGTCCACTCCAAGCAAAAATGTATAATCTCACTGCTTGTCCTTGAGTCTTCAAATTACACTGAGGTGATCCACTAGAGGTCTCTGAAATGTAGATCGGCTTTATCTTCAGCTAAGATCATTACAAAGGCTAAAGAAGAAGAAATGACCAAGATGGATGTCAGAGGAGACTGAGTATTGCATTAGAGCACCGAGATTCCAAAGCTAAAGGAAGAAATCAAGAAATCAAAGAGCTGAACAGAAAATTTCAAAAGACAGCTCAAGACGACAAAGCAAGATACTATAATGAAATGTGCGGAGAGCTGGAGTCAGAAAATTAAAAGGGCCAGACTCACTCAGTGTTTCTTAAGCTGAAGGAGTTGAAAAACAAATTCAAGCCACAGGTGGCAATACGTAAAGATAGTTTGGGTAGAATGTTGAATGATCCAGGAAGTATCAAAAGAAGATGGAAGGAGTACACAGAGTCACTGTATCAGAAGGAATTGGCTGGCACAGAGGAATTTCATGAAATAACATATGAGCAAGAGCCTATGGTGATGAAGGATAAAGTTCAAGTTGCTATGAAGGAATTAGCAAAAAACAAGGCTCCAAGAGTAGACAGCATACCAATTGATTTATTTCAACAAACAGACGCTGCCCTGGATGTGCTCACTAAGTTGTGCCAGGAAATCTGGAGAACAGCCAGCTGGCCAACTGATTGGAAGAGATCAATATTTGTTCCCGTTCCAAAGAAAGGTAACCCAACAGTGTGGAAAATCTCGAACAATATCATTTATATCACATACAAGCAAGATTCTGCTGAAAATTATCCAAAAACATTTGGAACAATATGTCAACAGAGAACTGCCAGATGTGTAGGCTGGATTTAGAAGAGGACGTGGTACTAGGGATATTATAGCTAATGTAAGATGGATCTTGGCAGAAAGCAGAGAATACCAGAAGAATGTCTATCTGTGCTTCATTGATTATGCAAAGGCTTTTGACTGCGTGGATCACAACAAGCTATGACTGACTCTGAGAAGAAAAGGAATCCCAGAACATTTGATT
>NW_006399870.1:9113248-9140275 GCF_000299155.1 Elephantulus edwardii
ATCGATTCTGTGAGTGGAGTGGTGGGAATAAATGTGTTTGAGAGAGAGAGGTTGGCACAGGATAGAATGGTGTTTAGGGCTTTTGTACATAGGGGTCGCTATGAGTCACCAACGACTGGATGACACATAACAACAACATCAACAACAAATACTCAATTCACAATCTAGTAGTTTGTAAGTTCCCCATGTTGTTGACAAAATTATTTCCTTGTTTGTTTCGTTGTTCCTGTGCTACTTGTTGGATGTTACTGTTTTGCTTTGACAACTACTACCCAGTCGTGACTCTCAGATCCAAAAGGTCATCCTGAAATTATAGACATGTGGTCCTCTCCATTGTGGCTCTATGCTTTTTTCCAGACCAACAGAAGCATTTCTATGACACATCCTTCTGTTAGTAAGGCTTGAGTGATTGAATCACATATTATCAGGGCAATCTCCCCCTTTATAATGCAAAATCAACTGTTCGGTAACCTACCCCTGAGAATGATATTCCATCATTTCCTGGTCCCATTCTCACCAAGGATCAGAGTTTTACAGATATGTCCACGGGGAGATGGAATTGAAGCATGGATCTAGGTTGTCATCATCTTAGGTTTCAGTCTACAATAGTATCAAATACCTACATGTAGCAAGATAGGCATGTCTACCATTACTCTCCAGCCAAGTTCAGCCTGCGGAGCAGAGATCAAGACTTTGTTTTTAGGAGTAGTGTTAATTTTTATTTTTTAGGTAGATTCTAGGACTCTTTCAAGTTATAATAGGGCTTTTTTTTCTTTCTCAATGTTTTGCATACAATAATTCGTATACACTGTATTTTATACAATTAATTGCTATTGGTATATGCTTATTATTATCCCACCTTTTCAAGTTCATGTTTCAGTTCTGATTTCCTCAGGATATTATTTCTAGTAGTGAAATAGCTGAGTCTTATGAAATTTCTATATTCAACCTTTTGAAGAAACACCAATTGCCTACCTAGAAGAGTGATGATTCCATTTTACAATCTCACCAGCAATGGATGAGAGTTTGAATCACGTCCTTTTCAACATTTATTGCTTGCAGTCCTGTTAATTTTGCTGATGTTACTGGGGTGAGATGGTATCTCATTGTGTTTTGATTTGCACTTCTCTTACTGCCAGTGATTTTGAACATTTCTTGATTTGTCTATTGGCCATCTGAATGTTTTCATTTGTGGAGAATCTTTTCATGTCTTTTGCACATTTTATTATTGTGTTATCAGTCTTTTTTCCTGTAGTAGTCTATAAAATTTTGTTATTAGACCCTTGTCTTATATGCCATTGCCAAATATTTTTTTTCTTAGTCTACAGATTCTCTTTGACCCTATTGGAAAAAGTTTTTGATGCAAACAGAAACTTCATTTTTAGCAGGCTCCGTTCATCAATTTCATCCTTTTCTGATTGTGCATTTCTGCCTGTATTTACAAGCCCACTATGGCATGGGCTAGGCCTTCTAGGTTTTGTCCCATTTTGTCTCCTATAATCATTATGATTTGCGGTTTTGCCTCAAGGTCTCTAAATCACCATGAGTTGATTTTTGTGTATGGTGTGAGATGTGGATTCTATTTCAGTTTTCTGCAGGTAGATGTCAAGTTTTGTCAGCACAATTTGTTGAAGAGGTTGTCATTTTCCTGTTTTGATAGGTTTTGTTTCCTTATCAAATACTAATTGATGATATATAGATGGATTGATTTCTGGGATCTTGATTCTATTCCATTGGTCCATGTGTCTGTTATTATATCAATCCTGTTGCTTTGATCACTACAGCTATGTAGCATGTTTCGAGATCAAGGAGTACTATGTGTCCTAATTATTTTTTTTTTTCAGAAAAGCTTTTTTTGATTTGGGGCAGCTTTCATTTCCAAATGAAACTGCAAATTGCCTTTTCTTTTTCTTTTTTTTTAAGAATGAGTTTGTAATCTGTATTGGGATTGCATTGAACATATAGATTACTTTTGGAACGATTGTCATTTTCACAAGGTTTAATATTTTTATCCATGAACAAGGGATATTTTTCAATCTTGTAAGGTCTTTTATTGTTTATTGTAGTGGTGTTTTGTAATTCTCTTTATACAGGCCTTTTGTGTCTCTAGGTAGCTTTATCTTGTGGTTGGCTATTGTAAATGGTATTACTTTCTTCATTTCCTTTTCCTTTCTTTGTTCCTGTAGAGAAATCCCACTGATTTTTATAATTTGATCGTGTATCTTGCCACTTCACTAAATTGATCTACTAGGTCTAACAGTTTTTTGGATGAGTTTTTGGCATTTTCTGTATACACTATTTTATCCTTTATATATAGTAACATTTTTACTACCTCTTTCCCAATTTGAAAGGCTCTTAATTCGTTCTCTTGTCATAGTGGCCTAGCAAGTGATTTCAATAAAATATTGAATCAGAGTGGTGATAGGGTCATCCTTGCCTGGTTCCTGTTTGCAAAAACAATGCCTTTATTCTTTCTTCTTTGAGAATGATGTTGGCTTTTGATTTTGTGCGTACATTTTTCACTATGTTGAGGAAATTCTCTTCTATTTCTATTTTGTCAAGTGTTTTAATCAGGAAAGGTGTTGGATTTTGTCAAAGGCTTTTTCTGCATCTATTGATAGTATCATGTAGTTCTTGTTCCTTGCTTTTGTTAATAAGATGGATTATATTGTTTGTTTTCCTTATGCTGAACCATCCTCACATATATATATTATGAATTCCACTTGATCATAGTGATGGTGAATTATTATTTTTATTTAATGTGCTGTTGAATTCTATTGGCCCGGATTTTGTTAATGATATTTGGATCTATGTTCACTAGAGATATATCTCTATGGTTACCCATTTTGGTAATGTCTTTGTCTGGCTGGAGAATTAGGATTATGATTCCTTCAATTGAATGATTCTGGGAGTATTCTTCTTTTTCTAACATTTTAAATAAGTAGAACATTCGATAGTTTGTCTCTGAATGTTTGGTATAATTCATCTGTGATGCCATCTGGACCAGGCCTTTTTTTGGAGGAGGAAGTCTTTTTATATATGTTCAGTGTATCCCTTGATGATGTGTCTGTTCAAGGTGTTCTCCATTTGTCTGTGCCAATATGTTAAGTTTCAAGTAATTTCTCAATTTCTTCAATGTTTTCAAATTTATTAAAGTATAGTTTTTCATAATATTCCATTATTATCTATTTAACTTCAATAGTATCTTACTACTATTGTGTCACAGTGTGTTTCTTTCTTAAAATCTGTTAACCATTGTTTTATGTCTTCCAGGTCTATCATTTGGTGTGCAGATATTAAGTGAGATTTTACCTTCTTGATCTACTGTACCTTTAATCATTATATGGTTGTTGTGGTGGTGGTGGTTATGTGCCGTCGAGTCGCTTGCGACTCATAGCGACCCTATGTACAACAGCCCTAAACTCCGCTATGTCCTGTGCCAATCTCACTGTCTCCGACACTCCCATCCCAATTATCCCAGTCACTGAATCAATCCACCTCATAGAGGGTCTTCCTCTCCTGCGCTGTCCCTCCACCCTCCCAAGCATTATGTCCCTCTCCAAGGACCTGTCTCTCCTTACAACATGTCCAAAGTATGTTAGACAGAGCGTCAGAATCCTTGCCTCCAAGGAGCCACCCGCTTTAACCCTTTCTAGGACAAATCTGTTTGTTTTTCTAGCAGCCCATGGTATTCTCAATACTCTTCTCCAGCACCACAGCTCAAAGGCATCAATTCTCCTTCTATCCTCCTTGGTCATCATATGGTACCTTTCCTTAATTTTTATGTTAGTTTTCATCCTTTAGTCTATTTTATCATAAATTAGTATTGCCACTCCTGCTTTATTAAAGTTTATTTTTCTTAGAGTATATTTCTTTGTATATTGTTCCTCTCTGATTTATTAGTCTTATTCTTCATTTCTTAGATGTATCTCTTATAAGCAACATATAGATGGATTTTGTGGTTTTTCATCCATTCTTTTACTCTTTTTCTCTTAAACAGTGCATTTAAGTCATTCACAATAAGAATGATTATGTGCAGGCCAGGTTTTATAGTTGCCATTTTGCTGCATTCCTTTTTCTGTTGTTACTGAATGCTTTGGTGCTTCCACTTTCCTTTACTGCCTCTGTGTGAAGAAGTTATCTTAGTGTTACTTGTGGAATTGATCTTGTTTTCATGAATTCCTTAAGTTCTTGCTTTTCCTCAAATGACTTAATTTCTCCTTTATATTGATGAATAGCTTCACTGGGTACAAGATCCTCCGCTGACAATTGTCTTTCAACCTTCTGTATATGCCATCCCATATGTCTTCTTGCTCATATGTGGTTTCTGTTGTAAATTCAGATTTTAATCTAATTTTTCCCCCTCCCACTTCTTTTAGTACTTATCCTTATCTTTGATTTTAGAGAATCTGACCATGATCTGCTATGATGTTTTCCTTTTGTGGTCTAGTTTGTTTAGAATTCGCTGAACTTCTTGAATATTGATTTCTTCATTTTAATTCATAATATCTGGGAAGTTTTATTCCAATACCTTTTCCACAATTTCCTCAGTGCTTCTTTCCCTCCACTCCTATTCTGGAATACTGGCCAAATGTATTTTGCTCCATTTGATGTTATCCCACATGATACTAATGTTTTCTTTATTTTCTTTTCATCTTCTATGGTGCCTCACCCCATTAAGAAGTTCCTATTGGCACAGGATATGAACAGACACTTCACCAAAGAAGACATTCAGATGGCCAACAAGCACATGAAGGAATGTTCAAAATCCCTAGCCCTGAGAGAGATGCAAATCAAGACAACTATGAGATATCATCTCACCCAAGTAAGAATAGCAAAATTTAACAGAACAGCTAGCAATAAATGCTGGCGAGGTTGTGGAGAGACTGGAACCATTATTTATTGGTGGGAGTGTAAAATGGTGCAACCACTGTGGAAAGCACTGTGGCACTTTCTCAAAAAGTTGCAAATAGAGATACCATTTGACCCAGCAATTCCACTACTGGAAATATACCCTAAAGAGACCAAAACCACCATCCAAGCAGATATATGCACACCCATGTTTATTGCGGCTTTTTTCACAATAGCAAGGAGTTGGAAACAACCTAAGTGCCCATCAATAAATGAGTGGATAGAGAAGCTGTGGTATATTCACACAATGGAATGCTACACTGCTTTGAAAAACAAGGAACTCATGCAATATTATCCAAAATGGGTGACTCTGGAGGACATTATGCTGAGTGAAATATCTCAGCCACAAAGGGACAAAGATTATATGGTGCCATTGTTGTAGAATGAGGCTGACATTGGGGTGGGGTAAGACAGAAAAACTGGATAAATTATGCTTACTACATTGAAGCCGATGAGGGAAAGAATAGTTTAAAATGAATATATTTTAGGGCATTATGATTATCATAAGAGTCCAGAATGAGGGTTGCAGAGTGGAGTATACTTGGGGTGGGAGTGGGGATGTGCGGGATCGGGGGGAGGGATTGTGTAACAATGAAGGAGTTTTTCTTTTGCTTTTCAAGTGGAGGAGCGAACTGGGGGAGCGGGCGGGGGTGAGTGGGTGGGGAGAAAAGTGCAACAATGAATGAATGGAATTCCAAAATCTCTGTAGATGTTCATTGAAATTAATAATAATAATAATAACAATAATAAAATAAAAAAAGAAGTTCCTATTGAAGTTCCTTCTACCTCACTGAGTTTTGTTGTATTTTTTCTAGCCTGCTTGTTGTTTTTTGTGGTGGATTTTTTTGGTTCCTCCTGCATGTTGGAAAATTCTGCCATACAGTCTTATTATTCAGTATTGCATTTTCATGCATTTCTGATGTTTCTAGTACTGTGTTGTTTTTATCCTATCTTTTTTGTAACGACTTTTAAAATTCTTGGACCTCTTTATTTATGGTTTTAATTCTTTCTTCTGTTATGTGTAACTCTTTCAGTAGCAATTTTATGTACCTCATTTCAATACATTTCTTCAACTTCCCAGTCTCTTGGATATTCACTGGGTCTGCTATCTGTTTTGCTTTTTTAGAAGGTTTGTTTTGTTTTCCATAGTGTTTGAACTTGCCTACTGCTTCCTTGGCATTATGTGAAGTTCTTCTTGGTTAGTGTAAGTCATTTTCTATTGTGTCGGCTTGGGTTGTTGTCAGTTCCTTATCTTTATGATGTTATTGATAAGTTGTAGTCATATAAATAAAGTGTTGTCCCTGATTCAGTTTCCAATTGATAATCTTCCCTGTTGGTAATTGATGAGCGGTTCTTTTCCTGTTTCCTGTGGTAAGCTTCTCATCTAGTTTTCCTTCAGGGAACTGAGGTCTCTGATTTGCTCAGCTGTGATGGATTGGCTTCTCTGCCATGCCCTGTAGTTTGATTGGAAGGGGTGTTTTCCTCCAGGGGTAGACAAAGTCCCAGCAGTGTTGTCAGGGATATTTTGCTCAGGGAAAAGTCCTAGGAAAGTGCAAAAGTCCCAAAACAATAGCCCTCAAGTCTCAGTCATGATGGTCATAAATGGTCATAAAGGGTCATAAATGGTCAGCCTGAGTACTTGTCTTCTCTCCTGTTCTTAACTGAGAAAAAGCTGATCCAGCTGAGTATACAAAGGCCAAGGGAAGTAGCAATCTCCTAATTGTTCAGACTCCTAGTTTCAGCTGATGTTAATGGCTAGCCCATGTTCCTGTCTCCTCAGCATCAAGACTTTTAAACACATTTGTACTTGAGCAGCTAGTAGTATGCAAGTAATATATAAGATTCTCATGAACTACTTTTTAAAGTGGATGTCAATAGAAAAATAACAAACAGTGGCAAAACTTTAGTATAGTCTTGGGGAAAATACTAGATTGAATGGGTAACAGGATAAGATGGGTGAGAAAAGAAATGAAACAAAAATATTCTGTGGGGTCAGAAAGAGTTTCTCATAATGGGTACACTGCAGCCTGTCACACCTCCTCCAGATTATTTAATCAGCAGGCTCTATTTTATGCTACCACCAACAGAATTCTTATATTTCTTCAGATACCTTAGCAGTGGCAAAGTTTAGCAAGTTAATAAGCAATAAATGTTGGAGAGGAGGGGGAGAGATATGAATTCTCATACACTATTGGTGGGATTAAAAAATGATACAACCACTCTAGAAGACAGTTTGGCGTTCCCTCAAAAACTTGAACATAGAAACTCTGTATGACCCAACTATTCCACTACTAGGAATATACTCCAAGGAAATTAAAACTGAGACACAAATAGAGATCTGTACACCAATGCTCATAGCAGTGAAACAGCACAAATGTCCAAGTACAACTGAATGGATTGAGAAATTGTGGGGACCTGAAAAGATTGAATAATGATGTGTAAGATCTAATGGTGACTGATTTTATAAGCCATAATCCATGGGAATGATTGTATGAAACACAATATGAATGAAGAATAATGTGAAACACAATGTCCATGAACTTTGTGAGCAAACGAATATATATTAAAAAAAGGCAAACTGCATAGGGGTAGGGAAGAAAATGTGCAACAGTGAATGAATAAAAAAAACTCCAACTTTTTTTATAAACTTTCACAATAAAAAAATTAAAAGTTTAAAAAAGTATAAAAGTAATAATACAGTTCTTTCAGAATGTACATATTTGGTTCTAAGCTCTTTCTCAGTCTGAGTATCTCAACTCAAACTCATTGTCATCTTTGATCCTCGAGAGGGTTTTCAGAGGCTGTAAATCACGTATGAAGAGGCTGTCACTTCATTTAATTTATATGACCTTTCATAACTCTAACAAAACTACTGGTTAGGACAGTCTTAGATATCCAGTGTTGTTAAGATACATCATAACATGTGTTATGTATTGATATATCATAAGCAGCCTAAAAGAAATTTATTGTCTCAAACATTACAACACACATGACAACAACTTGTTGCCACTGAGTCAGTCGTGACCCTTTAGTGGGTTTTCACAGGCTATATAAATTGTACTGGAGGGGATTGTCCATCTTTCTCCAGATGACTGTGGATTTGACCTGACTGCTTTTGTGATGGCTGTGTAACTCCTTTACCACTAATCGACCAGAGCTAGAATAGAAATCTAAACTCAGGGTTTCATCTCAGGGTGAAAGCCTTCTCTCTGGTTGAGTTTTGGAAGAAGGTATTTGTTTCCTTCAGCATCTGTAGGACCAACAATGACTCTTGGCCTCCCCTGGTATCAAGGAGTCACAGTACAGTGAACTGAGTCCAAAATGACACCTTCTACTTCGTGAGAGGTCCTACCTCTCATCTCTCTTTTATCTCCTTTTTATCTTCCTTGAAGAAAAAAAAATGTTAAAGATCACACCATAGGGAAACTCTCCTTACATGGGATCATCGACTATGATGAGCCTAAGGGATATTGCATTTCACCTTTAATCCTTTTACAACTATTTGGTTTATCAGATAATAGGTAATCATTAACAACTTCAACACCATATCATTACATCTATGTATTTGTAGAGTACAAAATTCAATCTATGGTTCATCTGTGTGCCTATGCAAAAACTGTGCAGAGGTCTTCCTACAACAAGGCAGGGATGATTTTCACTAGATAGGAGGCTTGTCCACAGAGTTAAAAGAGTTGTAACACTTGATTGTGTTCAGCAAGAGAGTCTGGGGTGTACTCCTTGCAGGGTTGCATGCCTTCCCTGTGCAGAGGGCAACTAGAGAGCCCCTAAATAATTGGTATTTTGGTGTGAACAAGAAGCTGAAGCTTAGAAAACTTCAGTGGTTAGGGTTCAGGAAATCTTGTGCAGGCGTCCTCCTACCGGTAGTGAAACTTTCTGACATTCAGCATTTGGAAACTATGGATGTCTTCTTTCCTTCATGGAGATAGTGGCAGTGGAGAAGACGACATAGCGTATGACCTGAATCATTGGGTGTCTGCCAGCACCAGAAGAACTGTTGTCTTTAGGTGCTATGGAGTTGATTATGGCTCATAACAACTGGGTATAACAAGTGGAAACCTCACCCAAAGCTTATCCATTCTCACAATATCTACTATGCTCAAGTTCATTGCTGCAGTCACTGTGTCAATTCATCTACTGAAGGGTCTTCATCTTCTTCATAAATCTACTTTTCTGAATACAATGTCCTTCTCCAGAAAGTATTTCTCTTGATAACATGCCCAAAGTGTGTGAATTGAAGCCTCACCACAAGCTTCTTGCCATAAGGAGAACTCTAGCTGCACTAGTCCCAAGATTGACATATTTGTTATTTTGGCAAATCATAGTATATCTCTGATATTTTCAACAATATCACAATTCAAAAGCATAAATTCTTCCATATCCTTTACTCAATTTTCAGATACATATGAAGCAATTGAAAATACCATGGTTTGGATCAGGTACATCTTAATCCTTAAAGTGATATCCTTTATTTTAATCTCTTAAAAGAGGTCTTTGGTAGCAGATTTATTTCCAATAGGCTCAAATGCAGCAATAACTATAAAAACGGCTCCAGGGCATGCAGTTTTCAAGCTACTGTACATAGGGTTTATCTGAGCCAGAACTTATTCTATAATACCTAACAACCACCAAATATCTTACAGTAACAGTATTTTTAATTGCCAAACTTGTGACATATGTGTTAAAGCTAATTTTAGATTTTCTAGAACAGAAGCATAGTTGGAGGAACTCTTCATGGAAGTTGCCAAGGCCACAAAAATGATCACCACAGCTGATTATGAATATCAGTTGTTGTTAGTTGCTATTGAGTAGTTTTAATTTGAGATAAGAAGATGTACAATTGAACAAAACATTGCCTGGTTCTATGTAATTTTTGTTGTTGTTGTTGTTGTTATGTGCCGTCGAGTCGTTTTCGACTCATAGCGACCCTATGCACAACAGCCCTAAACCCTGCTCTATCCTGCGCCAACCGCACTGCCTCTGACACACCCATCCCGATTACTCCAGTCACCGAATCAATCCATCTCATAGATGGTCTTCCCCTCCTGCGCTGTCCCTCCACCCTCCCAAGCATGATGTCCCTCTCCAAGGACCCGTCCCTCCTGGCAACATGTCCAAAGTATGTCAAACGAAGCCCCAGAATCCTTGCCTCCAAGGAGTAGCTTGATTTAATCCTCTCCAAGATGAATCTGTTTGTTTTCCTGGCAGTCCATGGTACATTCAGTACTCTTCTCCAGCACCACAGCTCAAAGGCATCCACTCTTCTTCTGTCCTCCCTAGTCATTGTCCAACTCTCTGATGCATAACAAGCGATTGCAAAGACCATGGCCTGTACCAGGCGCACCTTAGTCTCCAGAGAGACACCGTTGTTCCTGAGTACTTTAGAGAGGTCCCTAACAGCAGACTTTCCCATCGCGATATGCTTTTTGATTTCCTGACTGCTGGTGCCAAGAGTGTTGACTGTGGAGCCGAGCAAACTGAAGCTGTGAACACTCTTAATTTCTTCGTCATCCATCCTGATGCTGCCAATTGGTCCAGTGGCGAGAATCTTTGTCTTCTTGACATTGAGCCTCAGACCATACTGAAGGCTGCAGTCCTTGACCCTTTGCAGCAAGTGCATGAAGTCCTCCTCAGTTTCAGCAAGCAGGGTTGTGTCATCTGCATAACGCAGATTGTTAATAGATCTTCCACCAAAACTCTGGTGGCCTAGTGGCAAGAAGCTGCACTGCAATCCCAGAGGTGTGTGGTTCAAATCCACCAGATGCTGTGCTGGAGAAGGAGAAATCATCTCCTCCTGTACCAGTCCAATCTGATTTGAAGGTACACATACACACACATGTAATTCTTAGTATATCCAATATTGTTGTAACCATTTTATATTTTGTGTATCTTACACCTGAAGGAAGTAGCTGTGCTGGTGTTATGCAGAGGGAGTTGCAGTGGTAACTCAAAGCTATACCTTTCTGGAAGTTTCCCCAGAAATGCTGAGAGAGAAAAAATGAACAATCTTCCTCCTGGTGATTTATAGCTCTGGAAGCCAGTGGAGGGTGTGCTAGAATATGTATGTTCTAACTCAAAGATGATGAATGATTTTAAAGGATTTGTGATACACGTGGCTTTCATGCGTGATACACGTGATATACAGAAGCAGATCTCCAGAATTTTTTCTTTTTTTTCCTTTTTTTCCCCATAGTCTGTCTTAATCTGGAAGCGCTGCTTAAATTTTTCAACCTGAGGTGACTTGGCAGGTATTCACACCATTCATTTCTTTGAAGGATATCCTTTTTTTGGCTGACACTCTATCTTTTCCAGCATGATGTAGTAAAAGATCAAAGACTACAGCCTTCAATGTGGATTACATCTCAATGTTGTCGTTAGGTGTTATTAAGTTGAATATGATTCATAGTGAATGAACTACAGATCTGAACTCTGTTCTATCCTGTTCCATCCCCACAATCTCTGACACACTCAAGCCCATTGCTATAGTCACTATACCAACCCACCGGGCTAACAACTTTCCTCTCCTTTGCTGTCTCTCCTTTCCAAACATGATGTCCCTTTCCAAGGAATAATCTCTTCTAGAATTAGGCTCAAAATATATGAGATGAAGCTTATGAAAACAGAAATTCTCATACTTGGACCAATAGATAACAATAATAGATGGAGAAAAGATTGAAGATGTTAGTAATTTTAGTTTACTTGGAGTCACAATCAGTATCTATAATAATATCAGGGAAGAAATAAAAAGATGTACTGCACATGTACAGCCAAGCACAATCAATAAGAGTGCATCTGAATTCCAAAATCAATCTCCATAATAGTCTATGTGTTTCCTACTGCCAAAGGGGCCCTTTAGAGTAGTGAGAGAAGATCTTCACCCTGAAACCCACAGCGTCCCTTTTCAGCAGGAAGTAGCTAAGAGAATACGCCGTCCCCTTTTCCTTATGACTCAGGGTGAAGTCTCTCTCAGGGAGGAGTGATAGGAATGGCAAAGGATACACTGACAAAGAAGATTAATCAGAACTGGCTTTGACAAGCACTGTGGCATTTGGACAAGAACAAACTGGGAGGAGGGTAGAGAGAATAGTGCAACAATGAATGAGTGGAAGCCCAAAATCTCTGTAAATGTTTATGAAAATTAATAAAATATAATTATAGAAAAAAAAAGATGTACTGCATTGTACTCTACTGTACTATACTGTACTGGGGAAATCTGTTCTCAAGGACCTCTCCAAAGTGCTACAGAGAAAGGACATAATTTTAAAGACTATTCTCTGATCTATCCCATGGTATTTTCATCTGTTCCCTATGCATCTGCATGTTGGACAACTAAGAATTAATGCCTTTGAATTGTGGTTTTAATGAAAAGTACTGACTTTCCAATGGATTGTCAAAAGAATAAAAAAATCTAAGTATCTCAGTCACAAAAAGACAAATGCTGCATAATGCCACTGTTGTAGAATGGGGCTGACATCGGGTTTGGGGTAAGACTGAGAAAAATTGAATAAATTATGTATACTGCATTGAAGCAGATGAGGGAAAGAACTGATCAAAAACTATTTATGATTGGGTATTGTGGTTATGACAAGAGTCCAGAATGAAGGTTTCATAGTGGAGTGTACTCGGGGGAGGAGGGTGGGATTGTATACCAATAAAAGAATTTTACTTTTTAAAGAGAGGAACGAACTGGGTGGGTGGAGGGTTGAGAAGGGAGAAAAGTGCAACAATGAATGAATGGAAATCCAAATTCTCTGTAAATATTTACTAAAATTATTTTTTAAAAAAAGAACAAATAAATCTGTCTTGAAGAAAGTGCAACCAGAGTGCACCTTACAAAGTGCCTCACTCACTTTGGGCATATTTTCCTTGGAGAGAGTCATCGTTTCTGTCTGTAGAGGCTATTACTTCCTCCCACAGCTTACTGACTTAATTTAGCAGGTTTATTTCTTACTAGGGAAATCTCCTGACAGCAAATGAATTCTGGGCTTGGAAGTGGTCATAGCCTAGGGACTGGGAAAAGAAACCACCAATATCCTTCAAGGCTGTCTCAGGACTTCCCCAAGGACGACTGCACTGTGTGTTCTCAACCCCTATGTCCTTGAAAGTCTGTGTGGGACATCATGTAGGACCTTTCAGAACTGCAATACTTTGCTGGAAGACACAGAGGAAGGACTTTCTGTGTAGGTCACATCAGGCTCTACTTTAGGTATGCAAGATAGTTTTAGAACTGCACAACTCCTTTTGTCCCAAACACCCTGAATTTTCCCTTCTATATAAGAAGAAGGGAAATAAAAGGTTGGGTTTGGAGCTACTCTTTAAATGAACAGCTTGCCATGGTGCATCCAGTTTGTTCTTTCAGAAGGTGTGGTCAAATTAAGTGATTAATACTTCTGGAGTTGCACTGTTAACCCAGACACAGGTAGTTGGAACTCATCAACTGTTCTGCTGAAGAAGGATGGACATTTTCCTCCTGTTTGATTTAAAACCTCCAAAAATTCACTAGAGGGTCACCTATGAATCAATCCCAACTTAAGGTTAATGGATGTTTTTAAGTAATCCACTGGAAACAGTAATTGACTAAAATAAATAAGCAAATTAGCATCTTGGACTCTCTGAGGGAGAGGGATCTTTGTCCAGTCTATCTTCTTTTCCTGAGATAAATTCTGAACAATCTCACTCTCTCCTCGTAAGATAAGCCTTATTGATCAGAAAGAAAAAGAGACTAAATATGTGCTTTGACCAAGAAGTATCCTAGAATGCAGTCTCCCATACATATCCTTGCAATTTAAATCTTGTCAATGAGAAAAGAACCCAGGGTCACTCTGATCATCTATTTGGACTAGAATGGTATTGATTGAGAACCTTCTTCTGTCTTGTAAGTTCATGTCTCAATTGGTTTTGAACTCTGAGGGAAAATGGTAAAACTGAGGGTCTTTTCAAATCTCCACTCACAGCAAGGGTCAGGAGCTTGGTATTTGGGACCTAAGGCTTTCTTTCAAACAAGTCATTGATTCTGTTGTCTTTCTAGTAGTTTTTCTGCTAATGTTTTCATAGAGACATAAATCTTAAAGAGGGCTTGGTATCTTACTAACTCCAAATATCAATTCATAGTACAAAATCTGAGATAATAGAAGAAAGTATATAAGATTTGGGACTCAGAAATGAGAAAACAAATTTAAATCTAAGTAAAGCAAGTCTTAGGAGAGAACGTATTTGGTTAAGGGTAGCCACACTGTAAACAAAACTAGGGAGAGCTTATTTACATGTTGCTTTGATAAAAAAATTCCTGGAGTACCACAAAGTGTTTATCCTTATATTTGGTAAGTTATTCCAATATATACTAACTTCTTTTCATTTATGCCTACAGGTCCCACCAAGGCTTCAACCCATCATATTAAGGTTTAAAATCAGTAGCACTTAAATGAATTCATTTTTATTGAATTTAGTACAGCTTCACACTAATATGATGTCCCACATGACAATGCTTAGAAAGGTGGAGGGTCAGCAAAAGAAAGGAAGACTTTCAATCAGTGGATTGACACATTACTACCGAAATGGGCTCAAGTATGTCAGAAAGTGTGAGGATGACACAGAATAGGACAGAGTTCAGATCTGTTTTTCACAAGGTCACTATGCGTCATACTCAACAGCACCTTTCAACAATAGCAACACATACTTTCAAGAACAATGCATTAATATTCAAGACAGTTTATTTTCTAGACTTCTCTACCCTGTAGTCTAGGTCCCACAGTTTTGGAATTATGGTTTATTCTCCTCCAATTCTCTCTATAGATACAATAATGCTTCCACTACTATACAGTATACTAATTATAGTTAAGATGTATTCTAATCCACTTCCCACAGATTATCTCATTATAGTCCTACAAATACCCTATAAGAAAAAGTCATTAAACTCTTTTGGAGGTGAAGGTACGTACTAAGGCTCAAAAAGATGAATTGCTTTACTCTCAGGCATTGAGTAAATAAGGCTATAGTCCAGCTGAGATTCGAGGCCAATAGGAGGATTGTAGGGCTTGAATTGATACACATACAGGATGCTTACTGCCTCACTCATAGTTGGAGGTTGGAAAGAAAACACACAGAGGTGCTTCAAAATATTCAAGGACTTTAACTTGGTCACAGGTTAAAGTAATTAAAAATGAAAATAATTAAGGGGTGATGTTAAAGATATCAGGATTATATTAAAAAATCCACTTGGAGAAAGCAAAAAGAATGCTCTCACAAAGGTGCAAAGGACAAAACTGAGAACTGGAAAAGAGGATAAAAAGAAAGGAATATTTGTGCTCCTTGTCATTCAGTGACTGCATGTGGTGTGTAAAAATGAAAAGAGACTGATTGAATAGGAAAATAGTCTGTGGAAGGAAAAAGAATGCATTGCTATTAATAATGTCAGTTTTATTTTTAAGTTCACACACACACATCACAGAGAAAGAAAATGCTTCAATAAAAAACATAACAAGAAGACAGGTAGAATAATGGAGACTGGTCTGCTGAGTTCTTTGGTGATAATTGTACAAGT
Source organism: Elephantulus edwardii (assembly GCF_000299155.1). NCBI lineage: Eukaryota > Metazoa > Chordata > Mammalia > Macroscelidea > Macroscelididae > Elephantulus > Elephantulus edwardii. The sequence continues at coordinate 9,128,718 of NW_006399870.1, forward strand.
AAGAGATATTCTTGGCTGAATAGGAGCCTGCTGTGTGACCACTAGGCAGTGTAGCTATTCTGAGCCCAGACTTCCTGCACAAATGTCAATGTAGAAAGAACACCAGCCCTGCCTTCCCCAACCTTCAGAGCAGAAGGAAGAACCCCTCCCTCTTGGCCTCTGTTGCTTAGAGTTGAGCCATGTTCTCCCTGGCACTCTTCATCCCCTGCTTCCCCACTGCAGTCCTGTTGTGCTTCCCAGATCTCCCCAAGAACCTATGAACATGGGTGCTATATCGCTCTTGGGCTTTAATCAAGAATCCCTTCTGAGAAAACAGAATTTCCCTTTCTTCTAGTTACACATGAGCTATTTTAAACCCCAGGGCATTTGTGATTGTATAAAGACAGGGAGTCCTTTCATTAAGTGAATTTTTACCATGTACCTACTTGATTCTCCATCTTAAGCTACTCACTAGGACTAAGGCCAGGAACCAGAGCTTGCCTTAGGAAGATTATATTCTAGTGGAGGTACACGACAGAAACCAAGTCATCAGCATAAAGCACATAGTAACTCTATGGTCGGTTAACATTGTGTTGATTCCCACTCATGGAAATGTTGTGTGCATAGAACTACTCCCATAAGGTTTTTCATAGCTGTGACTTTCAGAAGTAGATCACCACATCTTCCTTGTTGCCTCTGGTGGGATTTGAACTGCCAGTAATTGAAGCTTAATTGAGTAACAAGAAGATGTGCTGCAATCCTAATGACACACAGTTCGAATCAACCAGCTGAACAGCAGGAGAAGGATGGGCAGTCTCCTCCAGTGTGATTAACTGCCTCTGAAAACCTGCTGCTGGAGTGTCAGCTATAGGCCAGTTCCAACTAGATAATATACAACAACAATATACATGATATAAGTAGTGTTAGTTAGATATTGAAGCCTGGGTGGTGTTCCTGTGCTCTGCTAACCCAAAGGTGGCCCCTCTCTTGTGGTTTCAGTCTGCCATCAGCTCCACCAGAGAAAGACGGAACACATACTGTACCATTTGTAGTCTCCAAAAACCCACTGGAGAGTTATGACTCAACTATGAGTCAGTTCCAATTTGATGGCAATGAGAATCGGACATTTATTATCGAGGAACAGGACACAGGGCCAGCACACACTTAGAGGGGGTTGTCAGGGAAAATGTTTCTGAAAGGATGTTGCTGAGACTCATGAAATAAAACAGTGAGAAGCAGAAGGGACAGTGAGTGCCAAAGCCAACAACAGGATGGGCTTGGCATCATTACAGAGGGTCTGGGATCTGGTGGTCAGCCAGGTAGACAGTGGAGTGTGAGGTTAGCAGGAGTAAATGCATAAAAGGATACTTAGATTGAGGCCCTGGCAAGAGAATAAGTTTTCAGAGTGATGGAAAACCATTAGAGGGTTTGGAAAGCACAGTGAGAAGATCTAATTAGTTTACATATGCAACACTATTTTTAAAGTTTTGTTTTACAGAAAAACCTTACAAAAAGTGCCAAAAGCACCCATATACTCTCTCTTCTTTACACCCCTTTTTTCCTATTATTAGCATCTTTCATTTTTATAGTATATTTGTTACACTGGGTGAGCCAGTGTTAAAAGCTTATTATTAATACCAGCCCACAGCTCATATCAGCTTTCACTGTGTTGCACAGTCCCATGGATTTGATAAATATAGAACATTTTGTGTTCACCATTGTAGTGTCTTAGATGGTGACTTCACTACCCTAAAAAGGCCCCAGGTTCCCCCTCTAGATCTCCCCTTTCCCTGCACGAGCCCCTGAAAATCAATAATCTTTTCTTCTCTCCTTAGCTGACCTCATTTACATTTTAGGAATATCAAGCTGTCGTGTGGTGAATGGAATGTACGAAGATGACCTCTTCAAGTGGCTACTAGCACAAAAATTTTCAGGAAATTAGTCACATTTTTTTTTACCTCTCCTGCTTTATTTCCTCATACAGGTGGTATTTTCATACTTCCCTTATAAAGTATTTCAAGAACTGATGACCTTGTCCTTAGGGAGTTACACTGCTAACCCAAATGCCTCACCTCTTCAGCAGTTCTAATTCACCAGCGGCTTAGAAAAAACAAAGATGAAAAGTCTCCTCCCATGCTATTTACTGGCTCAGGAACTTGGAAGGGTGCTGGAAGTTCACTGAATGAGATGGTTTCATTGGAAAGCAATGAGTGTGTTTAGAGTGTTGTGAAGACTTGATCAGATAATGCAAATGGCACATCAGGTGCACTGTCAGTTCTTTTTATTAGTGTTTTTTAAAGTGCTGAGATAACTTTGGAAGTCTTTGAGAGGGTACTTACTCATGAGAATCCTCGATGTGTAGAGAACATTTGGGGTGGGGATAGGGAGAGTATTTAAGTTCTTACTCTTAATCTTGTTAACTAACAGTTGCCATCAAGTTTGATTCCAACAAATGGCCAACTCAACCATGTCAGCAGAGACCTATCTTCCTGATATTTTGCAACAGCTGATTTTCCATATTTAGATCTCTAGGCCTCTCTTCCAAGTTTCCAGAGGGAGCCCTTGAGCCTCCAATCTTTTGTTATCAGTCAAGCACATTGACTGCACTGACCAGAGACTTCTGATTCACCCATCATTCCATAGCAATAGTAATCAATAGGTGTGAACTGCTCATTTGCACAAAGCCCTGTATTTAATTCTCACTTATTTAATTAATAGTCTTACAAGATAAATATTATTACACTTTAAAATATAAAGAGACTATTGACAGCCATCCCATGCTGAATGCCCCGATCACATCTAAAATATGAAGAAACTATATTTTGCAGAGATTATATAAGTCCCCCACTCTGTGGCAAAGTCAGTATTCAAACACAGATTTGTCCAGATCCAAATGCTGTGCTCTTCCCCTGTAAACATTAATCAAGGGAGCAACACCTGCATTTCACACACCTCAGATTCTAAATTCTAAGGACTTTACAGCATCTGTGTCTTTTAACACAGAACACCTTATCTGTGGAAGCCCCTCTCCCCAGGCAACATGGAGAAGAAAGAAATCTGCCCACTCCAAATCTTATAAAAGGAAAAAACAGAGTAATTCCATCTGGTGTTCTGTAAAATATAGCCTTGCCAGGTAGAGTCTGGAATTGAGGTTGCACCCACTGCTGAGTACCAAATGTTATATAGCTAATTAACCACCATGACTTGGGAAGGAACCCATTAAAAAGACCAAGTACAGTATGAAGGAAAAGCAAATGGTAATGTTGCTATTACTGTTATTGTCATTAATATTAATATTAATACTATTATTTAGTTTTATTATTACTCTGATACATCATTATTATTGCTGTCCCCTAGCATCTTGTCCTATAAATCTATCACCAAATGTTTTAAAGTTTTAATATAGTTATAGTTATGTAATTAAACAAATAGAAATAATAGTTGCAGAATTGCAGAGTTACATAATTATTGCTCTGCAATGGAAACAATAAATAAAACTTTCATGCTTCTATAGAAGCTACATTAACAACAATAGAAACATGAAGGCTAAAACTGAGGAATTATGTAATGGTTACATAATTAAATAATAAATTATCCCAGAACTACAGGGACACACACTAAATAAAGCAGCTTACTGAGTGCAGGAAAATAGGAAACTATTAAGCAGTGAGGGGGGGAGGGTGGTGGGAAGGGAAAGGTTTGCCAGTGGAAACAGAGCAGAGCAGGGTAGGCTTTGCAATAAGGAGCACTGAGGTCTGTAGTAGGAAGAGCTCTTCCATTCCCCAGTCTTAGTTCAGAAGTATATTTGGATCTTATCACCCCAGACCACAAAGTTATTTGTCTAACGCTATAAATCACTTGAATTATATCATTACCTTAACTAAATGGCCTATCACATGGGATATACATTTAATCTTTTTTTTAAATTAGCCCAAAATTTACTTATGTCTTGGCCAAATATTGCACTGTAGCACTCATTCACTGCCTGCCTGGATACAACATGAGCACATGCACATGTGACCAAGTGCTTGCCAGAAATCATGATGTTGTTTTGAAAATCAGCTGAGATTCCTGAAACACTCCACCACCCTGGCTTTTGTTTGCTTTCATTATCACAACATTAACATTCTCAAATATTTGGGAAGATGGAATGTTTGATGGAAAATCAAACATCTAAATGACTAACTGAATTGCTGATTGTTTTATTCAAAGTGCTGTAGTTAGCCTGCCAATATTTCATATAAAAGAGTGTTTATTAAGGTCTGACATGAGGGATGCCATTATCTACCTGAGGTTATATAAATAGGCACCCATTCTAAAGACTGAATTCAGCATGGGATGTCAGACAGATCCTAACATAACCACCTGTCTCCCTGGATGTCAGCAAACTAGAACTTATTGTTGGAATGAATGGTATGGTGGAATGTTGTGGGGGTGCTGGCAGGTTGAAGTATGAATAAGCACAAGGCAGGGCTCAGCAGTGACAATGCAGAGCATAAGGTTCCTGTCCAGAGTCAGCAGGGAGCCAGCCATCCCTGCCAGTTGCTCCTTGAAATTCGCATTTCAAGGAGGCCCTGCTCCTCTGTCAAGCCCCATTTCATGCAGCCAGGCTGGCCCATTACCATAATAGGGTCACCTCAGAGGCTAGCGATAGACAGAGGAACAGTCTAGGAGCAGGGAACTTATTGGCTCCTGTCTTGTTATTACCTGATTCAGCTTAACAGACTTGGAGAAAGAGTTGTGATTAGGTGCCTTTGACTATGACTCATAGTGGCCTCTGCTGTCCTCTCATATGCTCCATACCATTGCTACAGTTTGTACGTCAATCCATCTTACCACTGAGAATTCAGACTCTTCTCCTTGACTTTAGTGTGTGTTCATCCCCCAAGAAGCTCCAGACCAAAACTACTGCCATTGAGATTGAGTCAATTCGAATCCACAGTGACCCTCTTTTGGGTTTTTAATGCTGTCAGTCTGTATAGTAGGAGACTGCCCATCGCTGTCCCTTGAAGCTGCTGATAAATTCAAGCTACTGATTTGTAGACTAGCAGCTGGACACGTTACACACTGTAAGTAGAGCTCCTAATATTTCCTCTTTAATCACTTTTATCCTTGGTGGCTTAGTGGTAAGGAATTGTGCTGTTAATCCAAAGGCAGGTAGTTTTAATCCGTGAGGCAACCTCCTCTTATGTGATATACTGCCTCTGGAAACTTGCTGGAGGGGTCTGCTATTAGGTGATGTGAATTCCCACTGGAGGGCATATAACAATCACCAGTGTAAACATGGTCATGCTTCTTCTCTAGATGAGTGGGCCTCCTGACAAAAGAAACATTCCTGTTCCTATGACTGTTAAATCGAACCGCGATGCCATTGACTCAATCCTGACTGGTAGGAACCTTCGTGTCCACCAGCTTCTGAGGCTGTGTATCCTACAGGAGGCTACACATCTTTCTTCTGAAGGGCCAGGTCGTGGTGGTGAGCAGCTGAACTAGGGTCAGCACTGCAACAGGCTAAACTACACCCCCAGGCCTTCTTATATGGAGCCTACATAAAGAATGTATGCCCAGTACACTCAATCACCATTGACAGGGATTTGGCTTTATACCTGGTAGCAGCACAGGGTGGGGTAGGAAGTCCTGGAGCTTTGACATCAAACACACCACACTTTGAATTTCAGCCCCCTTGCTTACTAGGTGTGGATCCAATGCAATTTATGAATTTCAGCCCCCTTTCTTACTAGGTGTGGATCCAATGCAGTTTAAGTGCTGTAAATCTTAACTTTTGTCACCTGTAAAATGTGGCTAGCAATATCTGTGTCATCGGATTGCTGTGAGGATTAGAATAAGCTAATCTAAAGGAAAAGAACACTGCTGATCCAGTGGTGAAGAGTTATACCGCAAACCCAAAGGCACGTGATTAAAATCTCCAGCTGCTGTTTGGGAGAAAGTTGGGCAGTCTCATCCCATGAGCTTTATAGCCTCAGAAGACCTGCGGGGGGGGGGGGGATCAGCTCTGAGTCAATTTTGACTTAGCAGCACATAGTGACACATAGGAAGCCCCAGACATCCAGTCAGCACTAAAAAATTCACTTCTGGCCTCCTTCAGGAGTGTCTATTCAAGAGTCAGTTGTAGCATTTGATTTCATCAATTGTATCCTACTCCCCTACACCACCTGTAAGCAATTATTCTGAAGTTCTCTCTAACCTCGGTAAATTTGTGTGAGGTTGCATCTTATCTTTGCGGGAAGCAACAGCCCTAAGAAGTACAGGCTAGAAGCTAAGAAGTCTCCTCTCCTGAAAATCCCAATGATGAGAATATTGCACAAGCGTCTCAGGAAAGGACAGGGGCGAGCTATTTATCGAGAGGCCATTGTTTACCACCGAGGACAGATTCTATTTCTAAGCACAAGTCATCCTTGGAGAACAGTCTCTCAAGCCCATCCTCCCCCAGCGGTATTCCCTTACTGTGGCCCTTCCCTCAGCACCAATCCTTCCCCAGGTCCAGAGTCTAGGCGTATATTCTGGAAGCGGGGATCCCCTGGCTCTCTCTCTGCCCCCACTCACCACCCAATCCCTCCTCAGCATCTCTATTAGCTGGCTGCCAACATCAGTACATTCAAACAGAGCGTTTGACACTTCTCCTGACTAACGTCTTTGTACTGAGTGGGGGAATCAGAACGGAACAGATGTTTTAAGGACTCCATAAATCCGTGAAGATAAAAAAACATCCACCCAGCATTTTTAACAATGCGCCATGCTGATGAACCAGCACATCGGAAATACCAAAATAAATATAAAACTCCACTGAAGCCTAAGAATAAATCGCAGTTTTCTTTTCTTTTTCTTACAGCATACGCTAGACGTCATTTTTAATACGCAGTGAAGTCCCACCACAAGGAAGGGAAGTCTGCGAGATTGTGGCTGCCTCCCTCTGAGGTCATCCAGCCATCAGCCACCGCACTGCATGCGCCTGTGCCGCCAGCACCAGCTTCCTACAGCCTCACTCCCCTCTCCCCAGAACCTGCAGTTCTGGACCTCCACACCCAGGGCTGTCATATTTCCTCTCCTAACTCCTTGCTGAATTCCAATGAGGCTTTCTAATTAGCCCAATTAATTTTCTGCCCAACTTAATAAGACTGTCTGAGGTTCAGAAATAATTGGACTTCCCAAACACCATCTTCCCTCCCTTATTTCTCAGTGGTGAGTTGTGAGCCAGCCTCCTTTAATAATTCAAAATTAGCTTCTGTTTTTCAGATGATGGGCTCGACTTGTGAGAGTTATTTAGTTTTTTCATTAACACTCCGACATTGCCCTCCTCATCCTACAAAGAATACCTTTAAAAAAGTACTAAAAAAAAAAAAGAAAAGTTGGAGCCCTTCCTGGAGAGATAAATCTATTTGGGCTTCAGTGGAAGCTTGCCTCCTAGCTATCTTCATTTCTGGAAGGTGAATGAGTGGCTTGGAAAAAGCATTTCCCCCCCATGAATTTTGCTAACCAGCTATGAAAATAAGTTCTAGCAAGTTGAGGCACTAAAGTATTGAGGAAAGGTGTCTTCAGTACTTTAAATAAGTGGCATTTGGTCAGAGAGAGGCCTACTTTTTAACCATACACAAGGCTTGCATGTGCTCATGAATTTGTTATTATAAGTGTTGTTCCAAATGAGTATGTTCTGCAAACAAATTAACTGGAGCAGAAATGAAGGAAAAGGACCAGAAATGTAGGGGTGATGAAAGAAAATATGGTAATCCAAAGAAAACAGCCACAGCTAATGCTTGTTTGAGTGGAGCTGTAAAGCTGTGCATACGGAATACTGTCTTCTTTTTGCTTTCCTACTCCAGGATACTAGATAATCTTGGCTATATAGTGTTGGTTTCACCTGGAACCATGGAGATGGAATTATTTTCTCATTCTCTAAAGGGCCTGAAGCAATTTTTTCAAGGACTTGTGAATATGATGAACAGGTCTAAAGTATAGAGAACATATCAAGATTCCACGCTTCTAATCCTTCCTTTGCACTTGGGATAGCACAGCTATAAGCTTTCTCATTGTGGCCATCATGTTGCCAGTGAAACCATAAAGGTATGAAGGTTATCAAGGAATATATTCTAAATTATAGCTCTCAGAATGGAGCCCTTCTTTCTTTTTCCTAAACTAAGATTTCTAAAAAAAAAGAAAGAAAGAAAGAAAGAAAGAAAATGCCTGTAGTAAGATAAGTTAAAATCTATTAATGATCATTTAGTTTCTAAAAGCTTCTGACTGTACTACTAGGGTTTATCCAGAGAGGAATACATTTTAAGGAAAGATGACTCAGAAATCCTCCAAGTATAACAAATTGATAAACTTAATAATTTCCAACTTAAAAACAAAACACCCTAATAAAAGTCTTTCTTAATTTAAAAATAATCTGAAGATGTTTCTTTCAAGACAGTATTTGAATAGGAAATGTGACATTTAACTTATTCTTGCAAATGAAAATAACATTGAATTTTCTATTATCCAAAAGTAAAGTCCATACCATCTGAATCAGCCACAATAAGACAGTGTTCAAAGGACAGAAGTTAGACTAAGGCATCAAAGATGAAAGTGAAAAGGAAAATAAAATCCATAGATAAAGTTTACCTTACTCACCAATTTTAGTTATATTGTACTTTATTTATAAAGAGGAATGTACCATTAGGATTAGAGGAAGACTTGTCAACAACCTGCATTGTGCAGATGACACAATCTTGCTTGCTGAAACAGAAGAAAACCTAAAGTGCTTGCTGTAGAAGGTCAAGGACTATAGTCTTAAATTTGTATTGAAACATAAGATCCAGAAGACAAAGATTCTCACCCTTGGGCCAATTGGCAGCACCATCATAGATGGAGAAGAAATTGAGGTGATTGACAGTTACAGCTTGCTTCACTACACAACCAACACTCTTAACACTAACAGTCAGGAAATCAAAAGATGATTTGCATTGGAAGAATCTGCTGTCAGGGACCTCTCCAGAGTGCTGAAAAGCAATGATGTCAGTCTAGAGACTAAGGCACCCTGATCCAGGCCATGGTCTTCTCAATTGTTCGCTATGCATAGGAAAGCTGGACAATGACTAACAATAAATTAGAAGAATTGATGCTTTCAAATTTTGGTGTTGGAGAAGAGTCTTGAACATACCATGGTCTGCCAAGAAAACAAATAGGTCTGTCTTGGAGAGGGAGAAACCAAGTCTGTCCTTGGAGGCTAGGATTTTGAAGCTCAATCTCCCATACTTTGCTCACGTTAACAGGAGAGACTGGTCCTTAGAGAAAGACAACATGTTTGGCAGGGTGGAGGGACAGAGCAGGAGAGGAAGACTCTGGATGAGATGGATTGACACAGTGATGGGGGCAATGTGGGATTGTGTGTTGGAATTAGTGAGACTGGCTCAGGACAGGGCAGGGTTCAGAGCTGCTGTGCATAAGGTCGCTATTGGTCACAGGTGACTTGACAGCATATAACAAAAAAAGCAACAAAAATCTTGAATTTCTCTGTTCCAAACACTTTGAAATGTAATAAATTTTAAAATAAACACTACTCAATGAATTCTGTTTAATTTGAAATTGTTCAAACAGTTGTTCTTTTTACTAGTTATTCTGAATTGGCTCAACTCATGGTGAGCAGCATGTAACTTCAGTCTCTGAAGTTACCACCTTGACCACTTTGGCATGTTCAAATCCATTGTTGTGGGTATATGTTACCTCATCTCAACAAGGGTTTCTCCCATTTTTACTAATCCTCTGCTTTATCAAACAAGCTGTGTTTTTCTAAGAATAAATCTTTCCTAATGATGAGTCCAAAGTAAACAGATTGAAGTTCATCCATTCTTGTTTAAGCAGAACACTCTGCTGATAGTCTTTTTTAACACTGATTTGTTTACATTTGTGGTATTCTGTGGTATTTTAAATATTTTTCACCAACACTACAGTTCAAATACATTAATTCTTCTTATGTCTTCCATTTTCAATGTACAACTTTCAAATACATGTAAGATGAATGAGAAGAACATAGGTTAGGCGTGTGTGTGTGTGTGTGTGTGTGTGTGTGTGTGTGTTGTTGTTGTTGTAGTTATATGCCTCTGAGTTGCTTGTGACTCACAACAACACTATCTACAACAGCCATGAAACCTGCTCTATCCTGTGCCAACTTTACTGTCTCTGACACACCTACCCTCATTACCCCAGTCATTGAACCAATCCATCTCATCCAGGGTCTTCCACTCTTGCACTGTCCCTCCAACCTTCTAAGCATGATGTCCCTCTCCAAGAACTAGGGATTCCTTGCAACATGCCCAAAGTATGTCAGATGAAGCTTCAGAATCCTTGCCTCCAAGGAGCAGCCTGGTTTCACCATCTCCAGTATGAACCCGTTTGTACTCTTAGCAGTCCATGGTATATTCAATACTCTCCTCCAGTACCACAGCTTAAAGGCATAAATTTTCCTTCTATCATTCCAACATTTTTATGCACAGTAAGTAATTGTGAAGAATATGGCCTGGATCAGGCGCACCTTAGTCTCCTGACTGGCATCATTGTTCTTCAGTACTCAGTGGAGGTCCCTGGCAGCAGATTTTCCCAGTGCAATTCATCTTTTGTTTTCATGGCTGCTGGTACCAATAATGCTGATTGTGGAGCAATGCAAACTTAAAACTATAACAATCTCAAGCTCTTTACCCTCTATCATGATGCTGCCAATCGTCCCGTAGTGGAAATGTTTGTTTTCCTGAGGTTGAGTTTCAATATATATTTAAGGCAGCAGTCCTTGACCTTCTGCAGCAAGTGCTTCACGTGCTTCTCAGTTTCAACAAGTAGGGTTGTATTATCTGCCTAATGCAGTTTGTGGATGAGTCTTCCTCCAATCTTGATGCCACATTCCTCCTCATAGAGCCCAGCCTCCCAGATGATCTGTGCTATATATAGATTGAAAAAGTATGGAGATAGGACTTATAGCTGGCATACACGCTTCCCTATTTTGAACCATGGGATGTATGCTCTGTTCAGCCTCCTGGCCCAAATACATGTTTATCATAGGTACAATCAAGTGTTCTGGGATTCCCATTCTTCTCTGAGTTAGCCACAGTTTGGTGTGATCCACACAGTCAAATGCCTTTGCATAGTCAATGATATACAGATAAGCAGTTCTCTGATACATGTATTTGGTTTTATTATGTATAATTGAATTTGAACTGACACATAGATGACCCTAAAGTGGATTTGCAGAGGTAGTAAATCACAGGGAGGAGATTGCCTATTTGCTCTTAAACAGCAACTAGAAAATTTAAACTGTGTTTCTTTGGGTTGTTGTTGTGTGTTGTCAAGACTGATCTGACCCATAGCAGACTCCAGCAGGTTGGAGATTGCCCATCCTTGTCTCACAGAGTAGCTCGTGGATTTGCATCAGATACTTTTGGAATTGCAGCACAGCGTTTTACCACTAAGATAACAGAGCTCCCACTCAACTCCCTACTTCTAAGCCACCATACATATTATATATCTGGATAGATAGATAAATAGATAGATGATAGATAGATAGATAGATAGATAGATAGATAGATAGATAG
>NW_006399870.1:9143265-9152993 GCF_000299155.1 Elephantulus edwardii
AGTTCGGCCCTTTTGATTTTCTGACTCTAGCTCCTCGCACATTTCATTGTAGTATTTTGCTTTGTCATTCTGAGCTGCCTTTTGGAATCTTTTACATAGATCATCAATTTTTTTTTAATGGGAACAAAGAATGTTTTTCTAGTTAGTTGGCCAAGCAGCTATTTCAAATTTCTCAATATTAGAATAGTGAGCACACTCAGGGATGCAGTGTTTGCTGTAATTTGCTCACTTGGTATTCCATACATTCTTGAGGTACTACTTTTTTTTGTGTGAATATCTCCAGTTCAGATTGGATCATCCTTCAGTATCACTCATACTTGATCTCATGCTACTTCCTTAAACAGTTTGGTGCCAAACAACTGATTTTGTTATGTTGACAATGCACATTCTTTTCATCTTCTTTTGAATTTTCCTTCCTTGGGCATTCTTTTCCTGAAGAAATTCTTCAGTAATACAACTCAAGGCTTAATTTGTTCTTTCAGCTTGAGAAATGCTTCGCGTATTTTTCTCTTCTGGTTTTCTAACACTACCGCTTTGCACATTTTGCCATAATATTTTGCTTTATCTGTTAAAAAAGTGCTCTAATAGAATTCAGAAATGTAACTTTCTAATATAATAATTAAACAGTATCATTAATGTCATAAGCAAATAAAATCTAGCTGGAGTATAAAACATAGCTGAAGCAATTTATCAAAAGGGATCTGCCAGAAATTCCATTTAAATTTAGAATAAGTCATGGAAAAAGAGTTAATTGTTAATGTCACATGATTCTTGATTGAAAATAGGAACTATCAAAAGGTTACTCTCTTGTGTTTTATTGGCTATGCAAAAAAGAAAGTATTGGATGATATAGATCTTACATTTCTAACAATATTGAATAGAATGGAAATCCTTATGAGCATATTTATCATGTTTGTAATAAACCTACATGTAGACTATTGCATCATTTAAAATTAGGGAAAGTTCACATCAGGTTTGTATGCTTTTCCTATATTCATTCAATACATATGGTGAGTGAAATAAAATGAGAAGCTTGGACTATATAATGAATAATGAGTATCAGGTTTGGGGGAAGACTAATCATCAAATCTTCATTATATATAAAACACAACTTAGCTTGCAGAAGGTGAAGCTGACTTGAAACAATTACCAAATAAGATCAAAGACAGCAGTCTTCAATATGGATCATGTCTCAACGTCAACTAAACAAAAATTCTTATTCCTGGACCAATAAGCAACATCATGATAGAAAGTAAAAAGATTGAAGTTTTTAAACATTTCTTTTTACTTGGATCGCAAATAAACACCCAAGATAGCAGTAGTCAAGAAATCAAAAGATGTACTGCACTGGGAAAATATATAGTAAAATACCTTTTTAAAGTGTTATGGAACAAAGATGTCATCTTAAATATTAAGGTTCACTTGACCCAAACCATGATATTTTTAATTGCTTGACATGTCCATGGAAGGTTTCCAATAAAATAAAAAGACAGAAGAAGAACTGATGCCTTTAAATTGTGATGTTGGGAAGAATATCGCATATACCATGACTGACAAAAGAACAAATTGTCTTGGTGGAAGAACAACCATGGGGCTCCTTATTGGCGAGAATGGTGCAACTTTTTTAAAAGCATTTTGGAAACTTTGTCAGGAGGCTCTAGTCTTTGGAAAAATGGTATAATGTTTAGAAAGGTGAGAGAACATTTGAAAGACACTCAGGCAGAAGTATTGACACAATGACTTCAACATTGGCTTGAGTTGGGAGGAGACAGAAACCTGGAGAATGAGACAGGTTCTGGTCTGATGTCAGAGAGTCACTGTGAGCCATAGCTGACAAGGCAGCAACTAACAAGAAAACATCTGCTTGATGAGCTATAGATGAGCTAATTAATACAACATCAACTTTGCCCACAAGACAGAAATTAAGAGGTAATGGCAGTTTCTTTTCTTATAATTTTTATTTTTTTATGAGACAGTTTTCCTTCCCCAGTAGTACACCAAGCAAAGTGTGGTGAAGCTGGAGACAGCCTTTCCTGCTTCAGCAGTCACTCAGCTTCAGAGGAGTCTCATGATGGCCTGCTCTACGCTGCATCACTAACCTGATTATTTTTAATCATAAATTTTTAGAACAGGTTTTAAATATAGCTCCTGTTTCTGCTTCAGTGACCTCCCAAAGAAGTCAACTGCACAGCAGATGAAGAAACATTTTCTTTTAATGGTGAGGAATTTACTGGCTATAAATTCCTTCAGTGGCTTCTAGCTTCTGTTTTATTAGAAGGTGATGTAAGTCAGGAGGATAAGCAGGTCTCACGATTCCCCTGCTCTTCCCCCGATAAAGTAATCTCAGATATCAGGAAACCTCTCCAGTTTTCTCTAGAGTAGGTCAGCCCTCCCAATTCCTACTCAATTTTATATCTTCTTCTTTTTCCTAAAGGAGAAAATCAAACTTTGATAGGCAGCAGTAATACCAGAGAGTGAAAATGGCATCTCAGTCCTTTTCCTATCCCTACTGCTCCAGCACTGGCTCCTCCCATAACCCAGGGGAGGATGTAGTTTGTCACCAAGCCAGAAATGACTCCAGTGGGTTTTCAGAGGCAGTTCATGGCATGGGAGTTGGTGGCACATCTATTTCCTGCGGAACAGCTGGCAGATTCCAAGAGTGTACGTTTGGTTGACAGAGCAATTCCTTACCACTAGGCCACCCGAGTTCCCTAATAAAGTGACAAGTCTGTGTAAATTATATCTAGTAATAAGGAAGTGGTGATGTTTCCCATTCAGCAGTTTCCATCTTAACACAGACCTCTATCAGTTGAACATAAGGCAGAGATTCTCATGCAGAAAGAGCATGCCAAATCCTGAACTCAGTTTTTATTACATTTCAAACATAACTTTCAGTTAGATGTTATTATCTTTACTTTTCAGAGAGGTTACATAATTTGTTAAAATCCTCAGGATGAGTTAAATGACAAAACCAGCACTTGAATCAAGATCTCCCTCAATCCCACATGCACTTCTTTTTGCCATATCATATTGCTTTCAACATCTCATGTGAGTATTATAAAATGAGAGCAAGTTGAAGAGAAATATCTTTCCATATATGAATTCATATGTTCTTTTGGTCTACAGGCAAGAAGTTGCACTGCAAAGACATAAGGTTTGAATCCCACCAGCTGCTTCACAGGAGAAGGATGGGCAGTCTTCTCCCATGAGATTAACTGCTGCCTCTGAAAAACCACCAGAAGACTAGCCATGGGTCAAGTCCAACTCGACAGTACACAAGAACAATCACAGCAACAATATAAGCAGTGCTCCAACTGCCAACATGAGCAAATAAAAATGCCCCTTTCAATTTGAAATTCAGATTAACATGAAATAATCCTTTAATGCAAATACTTCCTAAATATTGCATAAAACATCCTAGGAGCAAAATGTGGTGTTCTTTTGAAAATGAATTTTAACTGACTGACTGGTATTTTACCTCACAACAGTAAATGCAATTCATTGATATTTTAACACCTTGAATCTCTTTTGCTATGACAAATTGAAAATGCTGTTACATTAAAACCAGAAGCAGTGCCACTGAGCCAGTGTGACTCAGTGAGCCTCCAATGTGTTTCTAAAGCTGGAAATCTTTGCAGGAAGGCTGCCTATTTTTCTCCCATGAAACAACTGGTGTATTCATGCTACCAACCTGTTAAGAGACTGCTACCCTGCCTAGTGCTCTACGAGAATACCTTGAAAATTTTTCCTATATATCTATAATTCTCTCTTCTCTGCCATTATTGTCAATATCCATGCACTGATTTATTAAGATTCTATTTTGACAAAGAGTAAAATAGTTACATGTTGTTGTTGTTATGTGCTGTCAAGTAACCCGCAACTCATAGCAACCTCATGAACAACAGCTCTGAATCTTGCTTTACCCTGAGCCACCCTGATTGTCTCCAACAGACCTACGTACATTACGTCAGTCACTGAATCAATCCATTTCATTGAGTCTTTCTTTCTTTCTTGCACTATTCCTCCACCCTCCCAAGTATGATGTGTCCCTTTCTAAGGACTGGGCACTCCTTGCAACATGCCCAAAGTACATCAGACAAAGCTTCAGAATATTTGCCTGCAAGGAGCAGCCTGGTTTCCTCATCTCCAAGTTGAACCCGTTTAGTCTCCTAGAAGTCTATGGGGGTATATTCAATACTCTTCTTAAACATCACAGCTCAAAGAAATCAATTCTCCTTCTATTATTCCTAGTCATTATCTAGATTTTTGATGTATATAGTAAGTAAGTGCAAAGACTCTGGATGTGATCAGAAGCACCTTAGTCTCCAGACTGACATCATTGCACTTCAGTACTCTGATGATGTCTCTGACAGCAAATTTTCCCAGTGAAATTAATCTTTTAATTTCTTGGATTCTGGTACCAATAATACTAATTGTGGAGCCAAGCAAACTAAAACTTTTAACAATTTTGATTTCTTCAACATCTATCATGATGCTGCCTATCTGACTAGTGGTGAGAATCTTTGCTTTCTTGATGTTGAGCTTCAATCCATATTGAAAGCTGCAGTCTTTGACCTTCTGCGGCAAGTGCTTCAGGTCCTCCTCAGTTTTAGCAAGCAGGGTCATGTCATCTGAATAACACAGGTTGTTGGTGTGTCTTCTTCCAATCCTGATACCACATTTCTCTTCATAGAGCCTAGCCTCCTGCATGATCTGTTCTGTGTATAGATTGAAAAGATATGGAGATAGGACACATCTCTGGCATATACTCTTCCCAAACATACAGAGAATATTTAAAGATTCTTCATTAAACAAGACATTCTGACAGCCAATAAACATATGAAGAAACACTCAGAAATATTCAGAAAAATAAAATATATTTTGGTTTTGCCATTAATTAAGGATACAACTGAGCATCTGTTTTATTCCAGGTAACACAGAGTAAACACCAAATAAAAATGCAAACAGATACAATACAGTTCCTGCCAGATAAAAGTTTATAAAATATAAAAACTATAAAAAAACCTAGATGAAAATAGAGATAAATATGTAAAACAACTATATAAAAATAGAGGGAGCTCTGGTGGCCTACTGGCAAGAAGCTTCACTGCAATCCCGAAAGCACAGGGTTCAAGGCCATGAGCCACTGCTCCTCAGGAGAAGGATGGGCAATCTCATCCCATGCTATTAACTGCCTTTGAAATCCCACTGGAGGGTCAGTTATGGATCATTTTCAACTAGAGAGTACACAACAACAACAAAAAAAAACTAAAATAAAATTGTTGATAGTTTCAACACTTTTCCCTTCATCATGACATTATTTATCAGTCTAGTTGTAAGAATCTTTGTTGTTTTGTTTTTTTTTTACATTGACATGTAATCCGTATTGAAGGCTGCATTCCTTGATCTTCTGCAACAAGTGCTCTAATTCTTTTTCACTTTTAGCAATCAAGGTTGTGTCATCAGCAGGTTATTGATGAACCACCCTCCAATCCTGATGTCACATTCCTCTTCAAAGAGCCCAGCTTCTCAAATAGTTTGCTCAGCATACAGATAGAATAAGTATGGAGACAGAATATAACCTTGACACCATACCTTCTTAATTTTAAACCCTTGCTCTGTTCACACAACAGCCTCCTAGTCTAGATAAAGGTTTCTCATGAGCAAAATTACGTGCTCTAGTACTTCTATTCTTTTCAATGTCAACCACATCTTGCTACAATCCACACAGTCAAATGCCTTTGCATAGTTAATAAAGACAAGCACTGTGGCAACTGGACAATTAAAACAGACTTTCAAGGGGGGGAAGAACAAACTGGGGAAGAGGGTAGAGAAAATAGTGCAACAATAAATGAATGAAAACCCAAAATCTCTGTAAATGTTCATTAAAATTAATAAAATTTAATAATAAAAAGGTGAATAAAGAAAAGGGAAGAAACACATTAAAAAAATAAAGCACAAATAGACATTCTTTATAGTTCAAATTTATCGGCTCTTTGGCAGGAGAAAGATGGGAAATCTCCTCCTGTGTGATTTACTTCCTCTGAAAGCCAGATAGAGGGATAGCTTTGAGTAAGTTCCACTCTCAATGGTACTTAATAACACTAATAAGAATGAAAAAATTTAAGGGGAGTGGTGTTGAATTCACCATCAAAGAGAACATTTTAAAATCTATCCAGAAGTGCAATGCTGTGAGTGGTAAGATACTACAACTACAAGGAATACTTACTAACACAACTATTACTCAAATATACAGATCAATCACTAAAAAGATAAAGAAATTGAGGATTTCTACCAAATTTTGCATTATAAAATGAATCAAACATGCAATCAAGATACATTAATAATAATTAGTGAGTATAATGGAGAAGTGAGTGTCTTAGGAGTCTTAGTGTCAGCTGGATATGGCCTCTTGTGTCTTGAAGAGAGACAAGTACAGAACGGTAGGCATGCTTATGGCTTTCTTTTTGCCACAAGTGGGTGTCGGCAGAGCATGCTTCCAGATGAACTGGGGGGCGTCTCTGTCCCAGAGCTCGCCAGCATTTGGACATGCCGAAATGGTAAAATACTGAAGAGCCCAAGGGCCTGTTTTTCATTGTTTTTGGTCAAACATTCTTCTAGGTGGTATAGCCCTGGTGTATCCACTTGCCGTAGAGAGGTAACTTGCAGTTGCTGTGAAGCTGAACACTGTGATACCGATGTGTCAAAGGCATTAATGGTCACCCATGGCTGACAGTGTTTAGGGGTGCTCTCCCATTAAACAAGCTTGGAAGCAGGAGTAGCATCCATTCCATAATAGCTTGCCTCCAGAAACTCTATGAACCTGGAGAAAGGATGAAAGTCACACAAGTTTTGAGGACTTTTGTTCATGAGGTCGCTATGAATAACCTACAACTAGATGGCACTTAACAACAACCACAATGCAGAAGTTTAAAATAAAGGAATAACAGTTGGAAAGACATGATAATCGTGACAGTTTGAAGACTAAGGTACATCTGATTCAGACCATAGTCTTTCCAATCACTTGCTATGCGTCTCAGAACTGGACAATCCTTATTAGGATGACAGAAGAATTGATGCTTTGAGCTGTGGTGTTGGAGAAGAGCACTGAACATCTCATGGACAGAAAGAGAACTAACAGATGTGTCTTGGAGAGGGTGTAGACTGACTGCTCTTTGGAGGCAAGAATGTTGAGGCTTCACCTCAAGTACTTTGAACATATTGCTAGGAGGGGATATTCCTTGGAGAGGGACATGATGCTGGAAGAGTGGATGGTCTGCAAAGGAGAAGAAGACCCTCAACCAGTGGCTTCACGTCGTGACTGCCACGAAGGGCTCTTGCGTGTTAGGAAGTAAGAAGATATCACCGGATAGAACAGGGCCTAGCTCTTTTGTTCATAGGGTCACTATGAGTAATACTCAACTCTACAACTCCTACCTACAACAACAACAGTTGAAGAATATGGCCTTCCTGAAAGAAACAAGGCTATAGATTGAAGTATGCAATTCTGAAGAACTCAGTGCAACAATTTAAAAAAAACAAACAACAGGACAATTAAACATATGGACCTCACATGACTGACAACACAGAAATCTGACTAATGGTTTCTGTGGAAAGATATATTGGAGAAGTGCAATATCAGTAGGTAAAGTAAATCCAGGGAGGACTGTGAAACAGATAACCTGTGACCTACGTGCAAATTCAAATTGAAGTTGAAGAAAATGAAAAGTCAAGGAGAACACAAATACAACCTGGAGTCTATCCCATCTGAACTTAAAGACCATTTTAAAAATATATTTGACACAGTAAACTTTAATGTCCAGATGAGTTGTGGATGATATCCTTGAAATAAAAGAATCATTTCAAAGACAAGTAAGAAAGTAAAGACAAAAAGGAATGTGAGAAGAAATTTTGCAACTTGCTCTTAAAACCTAAAGAAACCAAAAGCAAAGGGAAGAAATTCTGAAGCAATACATTTTGAACAGATATCAAAGTATATCTCAAAAAAGACAAAGTATTAAAATGAAAGGTGAGGGGGAAGGGGTTTGTGCGGGGAGAAGGGTGCAACAATGAATGAATGGAATTCCAAAATCTCTGTAGATGTTCATTGAAATGAAAAATAAACAACCTAAATTAAAAACAAAAAAAAAAAGAAAGGTCCAAAGAGCTGGAGTTAGAAAATCAAAAGGGAAGAACATACCTTAGCATTTCTCATGGTGAAAGAACTGAAGAACTAATTCAAGTCTCCAGCTACAATACTGCTTTTTTTTTAAGCCATACAAATTGTTGATGTTATTAGTGTTAGTACATTATATTTTTTATTTTATCTCTTTGTTATATAAGTTTTTTTCATTGTTGAACATTTTCTCCCCCTGGTCGCCTTCCCCATTTATAGGTATCCCTCCCCATCTATAGGCAAAATCTTCATTGATACAGAAAGCATCAATGGAAAACACAAGGAATACATAGAGTCAGTTTACCAAAATTACTTTATTGACATAAAACCATTCTAGGAAGCAGCATATGATAATGGTAATGAAGGAAGAAAATGAAATGTACTGGCAAAATAAGACCCCAGAAATTGGTGAGATAACAGTTGATACATTTCAACAAAGAGATGCACCCTGGATATGCTCACTAGTCTATGCCAAGAAATTTAGAAAGCTGATTGGAAGAAATCCATATTTGTTTCTATTTTAACAAAAGGTGGTTCAACAGAATGTAGAAGTTATAGAATAATGTCAATCATATCATATGTAAGTAAAATTTTGCAGCAGATTATTAAAAAATAGCTGGGATGGTACATCCATGGGGAATTTAGACGAGGCCATAGTAGGAAGGACATGATTTTACTGCTAATGTTATATGGACCTTGGCTAAAAGCACATAATATGCTTATTATTGACCATTCAAACACGTTTGACTGTGTTTATCATAACAAATTATGGATAATATGAAGAAGAATGAGAATCACAGTGCACTTAATTGTGCTTATGTGATACTAATACATCAGCTAAGAAGTGGTTGTCAGAACCGAACAAGGGATACAGCATGATTTCAAATAAGTAACAGTGTGTGTTGGGGTTCAATCCTTTCACCATGTGTATCCAATCTATATTCTGAGCAAATTACTCCAGAAGCTGGATTCTAAGAAGAAGAATATGGTAGCAGGATTGAAGGGAAACTCATCAACAACCTACTTTATGTAGATGACACTAACTTACTTGTAGAAAGTGAAGAAATGCTCTAGGAAAAGGGAAGAAATGCTGAAGTAAGACAGCTTGGACAGAAGATTTAAAAGAATAGCTCAGAAAGACAATACAAAGCATTGGAATTAAATGTGCAAAGAGCTGGAGTTAGAAAACCATGTACTTAAATTGAAGCATTTAGTACAGAAATTCAAAGACTATAGCCTGGATTGCATCTCAACATTAAGAAAATAAGAATCCCCAACAGACCGTCACGATGGATGGAGAAAACAATAAAGTTGTCAATAATCATATTTTATTTAACTCCACAATCAGCATTCATGTTGTTGGTGTTCTTATCTGCCGTTGAGTCACTTGAGACTCATAGCGACCCTATGTACAACAGTCCTAAACTCTGCTCTGTCCTGTGCCAATCACACCATCTCCGATACACCCATCCCGATCACCCCAGTTACTGAATCAATCCACCTCATGGAGAGCCTTCCCCTCCTCCCCTGTCCCTCCATCCTGCCAAGCATG
>NW_006399870.1:9153688-9170186 GCF_000299155.1 Elephantulus edwardii
GGATAATCCGTTCTGCATACAGGTTGAAAAGTTATGGAGACAGGACACATCTCTGGCGTATGCCCTTCCAAATTTTCAACCATGCAGTGTTTCCTTGCTCTGTTCTGACGACTGCCTCTTAGTCCAAGTATAGGTTTTGTATTAGCAAGATCAAGTGTTTTGGGATTCCCATTCTTCTCAGAGTCAGCCACAATTTGTTATGATCCACACAGTCAAACGCCTTTGCATAGTCAATGAAACACAGATATTCATTCCTCTGGTATTACCTGCTTTCGTGTTAAGAAATAAAAATATGTATTGCATTAGGAAATTTAAGGATCTCTTTAAATTGTAAAGAACAAAGATATCAGTTTAGGGACTTAGATGCACTTGATACAAAGTAAAGATAACAGAAGAACTGATAACTTTGAGTGGTGATGTGGAAGAGTACTGAATATAACATCAACTATCAAAAGAAAAAACAAATCTGTTTTCAAGGTAATCAATCAAGGTGCTCCCTAGAACCAACCAGGAGAAGTGCTCCTAAGAGGCAAGGATGATGTTTGATGCTTTGGGTATGGTGTCAATGGGAACCAGTTCTTGGAAAAAGATGTAATTCTGAGAAAGTCTAGTCAAATAAGCAATGAACCTCCTTCATATGAATTGACACAGTGACTGTAACAATGAACTTGAGCTTCCTTTGCTCTTAGAGTCACCATGAGTCCTGGTTCACTCAACAGCAAGGCAATTAATGACAACTAAGGCAAAACGTGCTGAAAGAATAACAGTTTAGACAACAGAGATAAGCTCTAATTGAGAAGCTTATTTAAGTCTACTTAGAAGTTCATGAGTCAATAAGGGTAGAATAAAGAAGAGTCTTAAAGTTGTGAGTGGAGAGGGAAATTTTAAAAAAGATTTAAAGACATATTGAAAGACATAAATGCTTTATTTTCAAGACTGAAAAATAACTATGTAATTGAGTATCCTGAAGTAGGATGGTAAAAATGTGATGAGAAGGCAGAGGGAGTATGTAGGATAATCCAGAAAGTTCTCCAGATTATGAACATTTTATTTTACTCTGAGTGGAATAGAATTCCGCTGGAAATAAGTGATAGCATCTACTTTGTGATTTTTTTTTTCATTTGGATTGAAGGTTGATGTTTACAAACCACATTAGCTTTTTTTCAGAAATCACTCATTAGTATTAATTATCATTGATTTTTGCAATTAACTTTTTACCATGTTAAAGCAAACCCTATTGTCTACTTTCATCTACCTTCTCTGTTTTTTTCTTTTTTCTTCTCACTCCCCATACCATTTAACATATAGTGTATATCCTATTCCAAATTGTAATTTGTCCTTTTCCAAGCTCATTCTGATTCCAGAAAATGCCTTGAAAGAGAGTGAGAGAGAGATCCAACCAGTCTGCCATCAACTCATAGTAGAACTGTTGCTTGTAATTTCTCACTCTGTAAATCTTTTCAGAAACAAACTACCTCATCTGCCTCCAGCAAAGCTGTGCACTGGGATTTGTTAGCAATTCAACATCCACTACCTGGACTCCTTGGGTGAGATGCTAGTCAGAAGCTACTGGTGCAGGATAGAGGTAACTAAAGTTTCTCAGTGGTGAAAATGGTAATCACTGGAAAGAATGGTAGTAGACTAAGTAGAAATGTATGTTGGAAGCGAAATAGTTTATATCTTAGATGACAAGATTATAGGGAAGAAAGGGTCAAGCTTTCTGGTCTGAGAAGTTAAATTGTTAACTTGCCAGTTACAGGGAGACATGAAGAGTGAGGAGCTCTGTAGTTGTTAGTGTAATAAAACAGGCTGCAGTAACAAGCTAGAAGGAGGTAGGTGATATTCTTGTTGCCAGAGTAACATTTCTCATGATGGTAAAAATAAATAAAAAATAAAAAATATATGGGTAGGTGGAAATGTGGCATGTGACAATGTAATGTCTCTCTCCAACTCACCATGAAAAAAGATTCTTGGTGACCACAGAATGATCTGCATGTTGCCTGTTCTCTGTCTGGAAAACCATGCACAACATCCTCAGACAAAGCACCTAGTGTCTCAAAAGAGAGAAACAGGATTCTTTCTTCAAAAAGAAATTCAGAATATGCATTTGGAAGACTTACTTAGAGAAAATTGGGAACATTAAGACAATTGTTTTCTCTCTAACATATTTGAGCCTGTATCTAAGAGCTTGTGTTGCTTAAAGTTAACAGGACCTTACTACATTCTGAGGGTAAGTGATCACCGTGCATTCATAGTCCTCTGACTTCTGTCTTCTCACACTCAGGGAACAACTCATGGACTTAAAGAACTCTGCTGAACCTTGGAGACAGAGAGACAAGGAAAACCCAGCTTCGGCCCTCAGGAGCTTATATAAAAAATGTGAATGATGGGGATAAAAATACAGAGATTAAAAAACCAACCCAGAGTTAAAAAGGAGCTGCCAGTATCTAATGACAAAATTGTTTCCACTAATAAAAGAAAAGAAATATGACTGTCTAAGAGAGGGTGAAACCAGTTTTTTTCTTGGATATTAAGATATTGAAACTCTGTCTCACATACTTTGGGCATGTGGCCAGGAAGTACCTGTCTTTGGAGAAGGATATCATGCTCGAAAGGGTGAAGAGATGGCACAGGACAGGAAGTTCCTGGTAGGGATGGATTGATATAGCAGGGTAGGTGTGTTGGAGTCAGTGAGACTGGCTCAGGTCAGGGCAAGCTTCAGAGCTGTCTTATATATGGTAGCTATGAGTTGCAGATAACTCAATGACAATAACAACAACAAAAGAAAAAAGAAATCTTTCTCTACACTGTTAATTTTGAATATTGAATAATTATAATTTTAATTATGTTTCTATGGTTATTCTTCATAAGATACAACATTGAATACTTCACATGCCCTATGCCATTTAACCCTCAAAAGAATCTTCTGAGGTGAGAATTGCTGTTATTCCCTTACTAGCTAGAATGATAGCTAACATTTAGAGGACACCACTCCAGATGACCTCATGCACAACAAAATGAAACGTGGACTGGTCTTGTGCCATCCTATGACTGCCATCAAGCTCACATCGATCATCACGGCTGCTGTGCAATCCATTTTAAGGGGTTCTTCCTTGCCCTCATTGACCCTCTACTTCAAATCAAGCATGACATCCTCCTCGGCTATTGTTGCATACTGTCGAATCAAAACTGTCTCATATGTGACCCTCTAGTGTGTTTTTAGAGGCAGTACATCTCAAGGAAGCAGTTGAATTCTGGAGGGTAGGTTGTTTTGATTTCATTGAAAGTCAGGTGTAAATCGTTTTTATTTGTTTTTAATTTCATTTACAATCAAGTGTAAGCAGATTGGTTTCCTGGATTTAATTAACAATCAGCCATGGATAGTTAAGTCAATCAGGACCTAGTGGGTGGGCCAGCTGGGCCTTGCCAAAGAGTGTCTAGTTTGAAGCCACCTGGTGTTAATTGTGTTTGGAGAGAACATTGTTCTAAGCGGCACAGCACTTGTCTGTCAGTTTACTGTACTAAGATAACTTGGGGTTGCTGTAATACTGAAAACTGTGCTGCTTGTGTGTCAAATGCCATAATGGTCAACCATGTCAGACAAGTTTTGGTAGAGCTTCCAAGTTGAAACACACTTGGAAGCAGGATTATCATCCACTTATTAAATAATAGACTTTTGAAAACTCTATGAACACCAGAGAAATGACAATAGTTATAGAATAGAGTTCAGATTTTTTGTTCATAGGGTCTTTATGAGGCGTTCTTGACTCAATGGCACTTAACACCAAGAAGTCCACATGAGGAGATTGTCCATCCTTCACCCACCAAGCTACTGGTGAATTTGAACCACATACCTTTGGGATTGTAGCACAGCTTCTTACCATGTTGTTGTCGTTGTTGTTATGTGCCGTTGAGTCGCTTGCGACTCATAGCGACCATATGTACAACAGCCCTAAACTCCACTCTGTCCTGTGCCAATCGCACTGTCTCTGACACTCCCATCCCAATTATCCCAGTCATTGAATCAATCCACCTCATAGAGGGCCTTCCTCTCCTGCGCTGTCCCTCCACCCTCCCAAGCATGATGTCCTTCTCCAAGGACATGTCTCACCTCACAACATGTCCAAAGTATGTTAGATGGAGCCTCAGAATCCTTGCCTCCAAGGAGCCACCCAGTTTAACCCTTTCCAGGACAAATCTGTTTGTTTTCCTAGCAGCCCATGGTATTCTCAATACTCTTCTCCAACACCACAGCTCAAAGGCATCAATTCTCCTTCTATCCTCCTTGGTCATTGTCCAACTCTCTGATGCATAACAAGTCATTGCAAAGACCACGGCCTGTATCAGGCACACCTTAGTCTCCAGAGAGACACCATTGCTCTTCAGTACTTTGGAGAGGTCCCTAACAGCAGACTTTCCCATAGCAATGCACCTTTTAATTTCCTGGATGCTGGTGCCAAGACTCTTGACTATGAAGCCATAGGGCCACTAAAACTCCCTAATATCCTCCTCTAGTGAGTGACATTTCCTAACACCATATCCAAAGTGTGAAAGCAGGACAATGTTCTACTTTGAACATTTTCACTATGTTCTATTGTAATCCTTAAGATTTCAATAATCTTATTTTCAAGTATAACATCAGGCCTTTTTTTCTTACTTTGTCTTAATCCAGAAGTGCCACTGAAACTTGTCTACCATAGGTGACTCTGTTGATATTTTATATACTTACAACAACAATGGCATAGTTTTCCACATCACAGTAATATATAAGCCGTCACAATATGGCAGAATGACAGATGGCTAGAGGATTTCTTTAACACATGCTAGCACACAATGATACAAATGCCAATTTGCCTAAGACCAATGACATTACTAAGGCTTAGGTCATCAAGTGTGACTCATGGGATCACACTCCTCCTAGGCCTGGACAACAGATATGCCCCTCCTTCACCTAAGAGACAGGGCCCTCCTGCTTGTTCACTTGCCCCTGAGACTCCTGGCTGCTCCTTCTCTCTCCTGTTGGCTATGATAGAAACCCTGTCTCACCTCAGCATCGAGCTTTGAGGCCTACTGACAGGAGGTGGTAAGCAGTTACTGCACTGAGTGATGGAGGACATGGGTTCTGGGGAGGCTACTGCGCTGGTGACCCCTCTCCCTGCAGTACTGAATACCTCTGCTGTGGGTTCTGGTGCCCTGTTAGTGTCATTCCTTCTAACAATGTCAGGGAATATGCCTGTGCTCCCATTCTGTTCCCTCATGGTGTTATTTACCAAGACACTAAATAACCCCAGGATTTGACTTGACAAAAAGGAAGAGAGACTGAGCTTCTAGGAGACATAGAGATAGCTAGCAATGTGGCCTGGGCTGGGTCAGCTTCTACCAGGGCAGAGTCCTAGGTCACAAGAAGATATGATATGTACTAAAGGATATCACCTTGGTAAGGCCAGAGTGGCTGAGCTGATTTCAATCTTAAATCTGTGTAAACTTTGAACCCATGATCCAATTATTTTTTTTTCTGATTTAAAATGCTGGGTTTATTCAGGACTCATGTCACTTAGAAATAAATTTGGCTGTGCAAATGACACCTTTGTCAGCTCCTACTCCTCTCTCAGACATTGATTTCTCAAAGTGCCCAAGGCAGAGTTTGTTAATCATAGTGATGGGCATGGATCTAACCACTAGCTGTATGTCCCACTCAAGACACTTTTCCCCAGTCCAGGCAAAAGACGGAGGACGTTGGCCCAGCTACACAGGCGCCCCTTTGCCCCTGATTCTCTTTAGTGGATGCACTGTAAGGAAGGCTCAGCCTTGAAGGAGCAAAGGGGGAGTCACGCTGTGATTTGCAAAAACACATCAGATTAAAGAAATTAAAAGAATTGTACCATCCTAGGAACATTCTCAAAACAGAAAGCCATTTTAAGCAGTGCATGACTCTCAACCTCTCTCCTTATAGAAAATGAATACAATAAAAATGAAATCATATAGTCAGAGGTAATGGATGGGCAGGCGGGGAGGAGGGAACCAGGTCAGGGAGGCTGTGTTTACAAAGCCATTAGTAGATGGAATAGATGGAGTCTGATCCCAAAAGGCAAAGAAATGTGAATTTTGACATATAAATAGAAAATGTTTAGAATGTTATTAACTCAAGATAGGGTTCTTAAATTTCTCTCCTGTTAGCCTTGCTAAGATATTTGGTTAGCTGCAGTGACCCCTGCTGGTAAAAATCTGTCTTTGTTTCTCTGTTCATTTTCATTTGTGTGAAAAATTCATAAAGCAATTTGGATTTTTATTTATATCTTGTTTTATGACATTACCGGCAATACTCACAATGAGCCATTTCCCACTTCCTCCCTAGAAATCTCCTTCCTGTTAATCCGGCTATTCTACCTCTTTCTACCATCTCTCCAACTCTTTCTTCAGGACTCTGTCAGTGCTACTAGTGGCCTCAAGGCTATTAGGTTGGCTGTACTCACCCCGCGTGCATGCCCTGGGCACCTAAAGAATTTTTTTTCCTCATTGCATTGTCTAGAGCCTATCACAGTGCATGTTCTACATTCAACCCTTCATGAAGCTTTCTATGTATAACAGAATAAATTGACAAGTCATTACAACTTTGTGTGAACTGCAGTGCTGAAAACGTGTGAACTCATCTAAGCAATAGATTCTTCAAATAAAGAAAGGAGTAGGTGAAACTGAAGTCTTCAAAGCAAGTTCCACGGTGTAATGATTTGTTGCCTCTGTCCTGGTTCAGCATCACTGTCTTCAAGGTATAATGAGGGTTTTCTACGTGAGAAATGGGAGTAGGAGACATGGTCCAGGAAAGAGAAATCATAGAGCGCTTTCAGGAAGTTCACATGGAATTGAAGACACTTTAAATGTGAAGCAGAACAGTGGCAGGTTCATGTTTGAGAGATCAGATGATAAAAAAAGATTGGATAATTAAAAAGGGTCATATTCATCATAAGAAAGGACTTAAAGGTATTGTATATTCTGCGGTATCCCCTGAGGGTTTTAAATTTAGAAGTGGCATAAGTTTTATTTTTTATTTTATACAAATCATTCTGGGAAAAATCAATTCAACACAAGTCATTGTCATAAATTCGGAATTAACTCATAGCAGACCCTCCAGTGGATTTTCAGAGGCTGAAAAGTGCATGGCAGGAGATTGCCCATCTTTCTCCCACAGAGCAGCTGGATTCAAACTGAGTGTCTCTGGTTTGGCAGTACAACTCTTTACCTACTAGGCTATCTGAGTTTGGGAAAGTTATTTCAGAAGATACTAGAAAAGGTCATAAGAAGAACAAAATTATAGGGGGAATGCCTAGTTGGGAAAAAAAAACAACACACAACCAATTATGCATTTAACAGAAACACAGAGAAGTGATTTCATAAAGAAAACTATCCCAACAACAGGAAGACAGTGAGGAAAAATATGTAGGAGGAAGAACTCAAAGTCATATTTGAGGACTATGATCTTGATAAAAGAGAAAAGACATCCAGATGTCACTCCTTTTCCAGCATAAATATTTGATCCACCAGACAGAAAAAAAAAGATGAGGAGAGAAGAATATATCAAATTCTGAAGAGATATTGAGATAAATGCTTGTTCCATTTATGACTTCTAAGTTTATTGAGGAGACTTTTAACTGCGTGATATATTTTAGGAGTGGTCACCTAATGAATTGTGGTAGGGAAAAAAAATCTATCAGTGTCTAAGCTTCCATGTGTAATGGCTTGCACACTGTTGTGATGCTAGAAGCTACGTCACTGGTCTTTGAAATACCAACAGTTTCATCCATAGTGGAGTTACTTCAGCATTGCTTCTAGACTAAGCCAGACTAGGAAGAAGAAACTACTTCGGGGGGGGAAGGACCACACTAGGAAATATCTCACAGATAGCAGAAAAATATTGTCAGATACAGTACAGAAAAATGAGCCACTTGGGTTTGGTAGCACCCAAAATACAATTAGGAAAGAGCTGCTTTCTCAAAAGAGAAGATCATGGAGTAAAACTTTGAAGAAGACCTTTATTTGTTGGTGTGGCGCAACTCACACTAAGAAGAAAAAGTTACAAACATCCATCAACAACTGGAATGAGGAGTGTACAAAGAATGAATCAAGGAAAATTGAAAGTTGTCAAAAATGAAATGAAACACTTAAAGATTGATATCCTAGGCATTAGTAAGCTGAAAGGAACGGGTACTGGCCATTTTGAATTGGACAGCCAAATGAAGATGACAAATGGAAAAGGAATGACACTGCATTCATCATCAAAAAAGACTTACACCGAATAAAATGTTGTCAGTGATAACATAGCATCCTTACATGTATAAGGAAGACCAGTTAATATGACTATGACTCATATTTACACACCAATTACTGATATAAATTATGAAGAAATTGAAGATTTTGCCCAACTTCCTTTTTTATCAATTAACATTTATTGACTCAAGCACTTGTATGTGTTACTTCTGCAGTCTGAAATTCATCAGACTTGCAATAAAAGATTAGCATACAGAAAATATTATTTAAATGAAGAAGACAATATTATATTACTGTATAATTTTGCAAGACCAACAATGTATTCTTTGAAAATACAATACACAAGCACTATACTTAGGCAAATTACACAGAAACCAAACTGATTACATTAGTGGGAAGTGAGGATGGAGAACCCAAAATCACCATCAGAGCAAGGCTGAAAGCCAACGACTGATCATAAATTGCTAATATGTTAAGTTCAAGTAGAAGCTGAATAAAATGAACACTAAGCCCATAAGATACAGAATAAAACCTCAAATATATTCCAAGTAAATTTAGTGACTAGCTTAAGAACAGATTTGACACATTGAATATGAATGGTTTAACACCAGATGAGTTGTGGGATGATATCAAAGATGTACTCAGTGATAAAAGAGAAAAAAATTAAAAAAAGAAGATCATTTTAAAAATAGGCAATAAATAAAAGAGCAAAATGAATATGAGAACAGACTCTGAAATTTACTTTCAGTGTGAAGTTGTTAAGCAAACAGAAGTGGATAGAAGATTTCAAAGGTTGCTTCTAGAAGATAAAGTAAAATATGTAACTAATTGAGCAAAGACCTGGAGATAGACACCAAAAGGAAAAAATATTCTCAGTACTTTCTCAAACTTAAAAATAATAAAAAAATTGAGTTGCAAAAAAATTAATGACATAGGAATTATCAAAAGATGCAAGTATGTATAGATTCATTGTTTAAAAAAATGAGTAATGTTCTACCTTTCAGAAGGCGGCTTATGATTAGAACTGTAAGTACAGGAACACTAAATTTCACATGCATATGATAAGCATTGGGGGAAAGTAAAGCTCTGGGAATTTACAGTATACTAATTGAGATATTTCAACAAGCAGCTACAAGCTGGTAGAGCTCATTTGTCCATGGGAAGAAGTATGAAACTTAACTAAGCAACATAAAGAGACTCATATTTATACCTAATGCAAAGAAAGCCAATCCAGTAGAATGGAGACATTATTGACCAACATCATTAATATCACAGACAAGTAGAGTTATAAATACATAAGGCAAATAAAAGGTGGTTGAAGCAGTATATAGACAGGGAACAAGAAATTCAAGCCAGATTCACGAGAGGACTTGGAGCAAGGGTTGTCACTGCTGATCTCATATGAATCTTGCTTGAAAGTGGAGAATACCAGACAGATGTTTAGTTGTGTTTTTTTACCTGTGTTTTAAGTCATTTGAACTAAAACAAATGATGGATAGCATTGCAAAATTTGGTAATCTCAGAACTTAACTGTCCTTATGTAGAAACTATTTATGACCAATAGGCAGGTATTCTTAAGAGCAGGAAAGGCATGTTGACCTTGTTGTATACTTTCGCCTCACCTATTCAATATACATACTGAGACAGTTTTCAGAGAAACTAGGCTCTGTGAAAAAGAACGTGGTACTAGAATTTGTGGAAAATTCCTGAAATATAATGTGATATCAGGATTTAAGGACTTATTAATAACCTGCAGTATGCAAATGGTATAAGTTTGCTTGTTAAACATGAAGAGAACTTGAAGTATATTGATATAGATAAAAAACCTACTGCCTTTACTATGGTTATTGCTATTAGGTGCCCTTATAGCAATTTTTATACACAGAGTTTTCAAAGACTTGCTATTTATGCAGATGACACAACTCTGGTTGCTGAAAGTGAGGAGGATCTGAAGTGCTTGCTGCAGAAGGTCAAGGACTGCAACCTTAAATATGGAAAAACAAAAATTGTTACCACTGAGCCGACTGGCAGCATCATGATAGAGATTGTTAACAGCTTCACTTTGCTTGGCTCCACAATCATCACTCTTGGTATCAGCAGCCAGGAAATTAAAAGATGAATTGCACTGGGAAAGTCTCCTGTCAGAGACCTCTCCAATGTACTGAAGAGCAATGATGTCAGTCTGGAGACCAAGGTGCACCTGAATCAGACTATGGTTTTTGCAATTACTTGCTATGTATGTGTCAGAGAGCTAGACAATTACCAGGGATGATAGAAGGGGAGCTGATGCCTTTGAACTATGGTGTTGGAGAAGAGTATTGTCTATACCACGGACAGCTAGGAGAACAAACAGGTTCATACAGGAGAGGGTGAGATCAGGCTGTTCCTTGGAGGCAAGGATTCTGAAGCTTCATCTAACATACCTCGGATATATTGCAAGGAGGGATCAGTCCTTGGAGAGGGATGTCATGCTTAGGAGGGTGAAGGGACAGCACAGGAGAGGAAGACCATTGATGAGATGGATTGATTCAATGATGGGATAATGGGTTTAGGTGTGTCAGAGACAACAAGATTGGCACAAGAAAGAGCAGAGTATAGGGCCATTATACATAGGGTTGCTATGAGTTGCAAGTGACTCCACAACACATAGCAACAACAATAACATAGCAGTCAGGAAATAAGAAGATGCAGAGCACCAGAAAAGTCTACAGTTAGGGACCCTTCCAACTTATTGAGGAGTAATGATGCCACTTTGAGGACTAAGCTGCATCTGATTCAGGTCATGGCCATTCTCATCACTTACTATGCATCTGAGCCCTGGACAATGAACAAGGATGACAGAAGAAGAATTGTTGCCTTTAGTTGTGGTGTTGGAAAAAAAACACTGAACAACCCATGGATGGCCAAAAGAACAAAGAGATTTGTCTTGGAAAGGGTTGCAGCCAGAGTGCTATTTGGAAGCAAGGATGATGAGGCTTTGTCTCACATACTTTGTATACTTTCTAGGAGGGACTTTTCTTTGGAGAGGGACATGATGCTTAGAAGGGTGAAGTGTTGGTGAGGGAGAGGAAGACCCTTACCAGGTCGATTGACAAGGTGACTACCATGGGCTTTTGTGTGTCAAGAAGAATGAAAGTGGCACAGACCAGGATAGGGTTCAGGTTTGTTGTTCATAGGGTCTCTATGAATTATACTCAACTTGACAGCACCTAAACAATAATAACATAGCAATCCTATATAGACCAGAATGAGACAATACTGGATCCTGTACAATCCTTAAAATTGTACCTGTGTTTGAGTCCATTTTGCTGCAGCAATTTCATCAATCCATCTCATAGTGAGTTACCACTTATTCACTGACCTTGTACTTCTATCAAGCATGATGCCATGTGGAGACAAATTCCTCCCAATATAATGTCCCAAATAGGTGAGATGAAGTCTCACCATTCTAGATTCTACAGAGCATTCTGGCTATACTTCTCCAGAGACAGAATTATTTTTTTTTCTGGAAATCTGTTAAATATTCACTATTCTGCACCATTGCCATAATTCATAGGCATCTTTTCTTCTTTATCTTCCTTATTCATTGTCCAGTTTTCAAACGCATATTAGGCAATTAAAATTACCATAGCTTGACTTGGTATAGAAGCCTGGGACAGGAGTTCTCTGCTACTAACCAAAAGGCAGTCACTTTGCAAGAGAAAGATCTGCCAGCCAGCTTCCATAAAGATTACAGCATTAGAAAATGTATTGGGTGGTTCTATGTGGTTGTCAGAGTTCAAATTGATAGTAAGGCAACTACCTGAAGTAAGGAAGACAAAGCATAGTTACACATCATAGCATCCTGAGCTCCTTGAACGATACCTAAAAATACCAAACCCATTGTTATTGAATTGATTCCAATTCACAGAGACTATAGAACCCAGGAGACTTGTTTCATAGGATTCCCAGGTCTGTAAAGCTTTCAGGAATGAACTACCACAACTTTCTTCTGTGAGAAGGTGATATGTTGGAATCATTAGCCTTTTTGCTTGAACAAGTTGTTTAGATGAATAGCTTTATTAATTGATCTGCATATTCACGTGTCTAGCCATCTAAGCACAATCTGCAAATGCAAGTTGTATGGGAGGAGATAAATAACATAATTTTTCATTTGTTCAGGAAGTAAATATACAGGAGCTGTGGTGGCTTAGTGGTAAGAGATTGCACTGCCAACTCAAAAGCACATGATTCTAATCCACCAGTTGCTCTGTGGGAGATAGATGGATAATCTCCATCTGCGCAACTAGTTGTTCCTGAAAATCTGTAGCAGTCAGCATTAGATCAGCTCCAATTCAACAGAATACAACATCTGATATATACTCAGTGTCAATTTTCTAGTTATAATACACATGTTTGACAAAAGTGCAGTGTGATTGTGTCACAGGCAACATGCTATAACTAGAATTATTACATACTTAGGAGCAAGTTAGGTGTTTTAATACTGTGTCCTGGGTACCTGCATTTGAATGTAATCAGATAATCGTTCTTTAAATAACTGCAAAGGACACATAGTCAGATGCCTTTACCAAATTATGTTAGAGTCAAGAAGTCACATGATAAGGAGATTTTTCTTCTTTTTTTATCATCAAATGCCTTGTTCATATCCAATGCTTTAGTAGATTTCTCTCATCTTTGTATTTATTCTAACAGTTTTTCTGCAGACTACTTGAAAAAGGAATTACCAGTGATGTTTGAAATGAAGAGATGCCTTCCCCCAGGATACATAGTTGGCTTCTAATGACAGTCATTTCTTTTATGTTTTTATTAACTTGAATAGGAAGGAGGGATTTATTTCCATGTTCTGTATTAAAAGCAATAACAAGAAACTGCTTTTTAGTAGATTTGCTAAAATTATTATAAACTCAGAAGAATAAAGTCAATTATTTGGTCCCTTTAGATTCTAAATTGCAGTTTATTTGCATGGAATTTAATATTACTTAGCATTTTACATATCTAAGTACTTTACCAACATTAACAAATTAACCCTCTCAATGGCCCCTTAAAGTTGGGAATAATTACCTCATTCACAGGCTGGAAAATCAGGAAATGTTAAGTGATTTTTTTGAAGTTGTACAGAAAGTTCACAATGCCAAAGATAAAGCCACAATACTATCTGATTTTCAAATATAGACTAATTCTCAATCATTAAGAGTTTTTACATGAAACAATAATTTTTCCTTTTTATTGTCTTAATCCTAAGAGACATTTAGATTGTGATGAGTTATTAAAGTCAGCATATGTCAGTAAGAAAGTGAAAGTGAGCAAGCCAGGCTGTATTTGATCTGAGAGCTGCATGATTACAGATGGTAGAGTCGTATGTGATGAGGAAGTGTACTGAGTACAATAGTTCTGTTGCAACATACTGAATGCTTTCTATAACTCTACAGTTTGTCTGTATTATGTGAAAGCTATACACATTTTTTTAAGAATAAGAAAAGCTACTTCAATATTTTCCTTGACCTTCCAATCTTATTACTTCTTGCTTCTTCTCCTTGAGGTGTGGAAAGAATTCACAAAGAGGCAATGGCTTGAATATATATTTGGGGAGTAGGGTAAGTCACCATTCTGCCTGATATATCTTTGCTCTGACCACATGCATAGAAAAGCCTCTGTAGAGAGCAATTGAATATAATGACATCCACACCCTGAGGTCATTTAAAACTTCTATGTCAAAGTACCTCACTAAGAAGATTATTCATGAAGATTCCTGCATTGTATTTCATTTGTTTGTAATACCAGTTTTTACAGTTTTGCCATATTTGTTTTTTTATAAAAGTCTTTTTTAATATAATTAAAAATAGAACACTTTACAAATATCAACTTCTCAATTGTAGCTTTTTAATTTTATCTCTCACTTTCAACTTTTTATGATTTTTTTTCTTAAATAACTTTCAGATTCCATAAATAAACATATACTAACCAGTTGGTGCCAGGAAATTTGGAAGATAACTACTTGACCAATTGACTGGAAGACAGACCTACTCGTTTCCATTTCCATGAAAGCTGATTCATCGAAATGTGGAAACTATCTAACAATATCATTAATATCACATGCAAATAAAATATTCTGAAAATTATCTAAAAATGGCTACAACAGTACACCAACAGAAAATTGTCAGAAGTTCAAGCTGGCTTTGGAAGAGGCTGTAACATAAGGATTATCATTGCTAATATTAGATGGATCTTGGCTGAAAACAGAAAAGTACCAGAAGAATGTCTATTTGGCTTTTATTTAATTAAGAAAAGAAACACATTTGATTGGATGGATCACAAAAAAGAATGAAAATCTCAGAAGCCTTAATTGTGTTCATGTGAAACCTATAGCTAGATCAAAAAGCTAATATGCAAACAGAGCAAGGGGCTTTGCATAGTTTAAAATCAAGAAAGGTGGGCATCAGGGCACCCTTTTACCATACTGATGCAATCTGTCTGCTGAGCAAGTCATTAGAGAAGCTGGACTTTATGGAGAGGAATTCAGCATAAGGCTCAGAGGAAGCCTCATCAATAACCAGCATTATGCACATGACACAACCTTGCTTGTTAAAAGTGAAGAGAACTTGAAACACTTGCAGCAGAAGATCAAATAAACAATCTTCAATATGGATTACATTTTAAAATCAAGAATAAAAAAAATCTTCATCAATAGGTCAATAGACAACATAAGCAGAGGAAAGATTGAGGTTGTCAATGATTTCATCTTGCTTTGTTCTACAATCAACATCATTGTCACCAGTAGTCACAAATTCAGAAGATATGTCACGTTAGGAAAGTGTCCTGTCAAGGACCTTTCCAAAGTGCTAAGGAGAAATGATGTAAGTTTAAAGAAAACAGTGCACCTGATTCAAGCTATGATCTTTTCATTTACTTATTATGCATCTGAACGATAAAAATGATACCAATGTCCAGGTCTTTCGTTCAAAGGGTCGTTGAGTTGTCTACAACTTGACAGCACTTAACAATAACAACGTAGAGAGAGCTCTGCTGGCCTAGTGGACAGAAAGTGATGGTACCAAGCCAAAGGTGGCTGATATTAGTCTGCAGCCCTCAGGCCTGGTTTAATTAATTTTGGTCAAACATTCTTCTAAATAGTATAGCACTGGTCTGTTCATTTGCTGTACAGAGATAATCTGAGGTTGCAGTGATGCTAAACACTGTGACACTGATGTGTCAAATGTGATAATGGTTACCCATGGTGGACAGTGTTTGGTGGAGCTCCTTGATTAAAACAAACTTGGATGCAGGAGTAGCATCCACTTCCAAAATAGTTTGACTCTGGAAACTATGAACTGGGAGAAATGATGAAAGTTATGCAAGTGTTTACTCACAGGGTTGCTATAAGTCTACAACAACAACATCAACAATGCATCTGAAATTTGAACAATGAATAAGGATGACAGAATAGATGTATTTAAGTTGTGTTATTCAGAAGAATACTAAATATTTTATGGACTGCCAAAAGAACAAATAAGACTGCTTGGAAAAAGTGTAACAAGGGAGATTTTTAGAGGGAAGAATGACAACACTTCATCTCACATACTTTGACCAATATGCTAAAAATGTGTTAGTAGAGGTCAGTCCTTGGGAAAAAGACTCTATGCTAAAAAAGATGGAGATTCAGTAAAATAGAGGAAGACCTTCAACAAAATGAACTAAAAATGATTATAATAATGGGCTCAAGCATATCAGAGGTGATGAGAAAGACACAAAATAGGGCAAGGTTCAGATCCATTGCTCATAGGGTTATTCATTGTTCATAGGGTTGTTATGAGTCAACTTGATGAGCCCTAACAACAACCAAAAGTTACTACTTGTAAAATTGGAAATCTCTTTCATTACTGGCAAATTAGAAGTGATTCATTGCTATTCATCCAGTGAGTTTCAAAGGCTGTAAATCACAATTGCCTACATCTCTCCTACAGAGTGACTGGTGGACTTGAACCTCTGAGACTGGTTGCCTTTGGCTTAGTAAGTAGTGCAACGCCCTACAGACGACACCACCAAAACTTTGTCCTGGTGAAATAGAAACCATTACCATACTGAGTGTAATTATTGAAACACACTTTTAAGAAAGTAAGTGTCTTGAGAAATACTTTCCAATAACAGCCTCTCAGACCTAAGAGACTCTAAGAAGTCTTCCTTTGGTTGAAACATCACACACATTATGAAAGGGAACGAAATAATAAAGCTGATATAC
>NW_006399870.1:9172236-9173902 GCF_000299155.1 Elephantulus edwardii
GAAATTAAAGTCATATTTTGGCTCCCGTGGATTTGGTTTGATTTTCCTCAGCTTCAGCTTGAACTTCCATATGAGTAGTTGGTGGTCTGTTCCACAATCAGCTCCTGGCCTAGTTTTCACAGCTGATATTGAGCTTCTCCTGCGGTTTTTCCACAGATGTAATCGATCTGATTCCTATGCATACCATCAGGTGAAATCCATATGTATAGTCTACGTTTATGTCTCTTAAAAAAGTATTTGAAAAATCAAGCAAAGCTAAAGCTACGTGGCTTCTTCCGGTTCCTCTGAGTGTTCACTCACACTCTTTTCAGTATAGTCTGCACTCTTGTCTCCAATACACAGTGATTTAATTTGTGAAATTATCAACTTTTGTTGTTATGTACCATGGAGTTGGAACGAATCCACCATAGCTGATCCTCTGAAAAGTTTTCATAGACAATAAATTGCATGGGAGGAAATTGCCCTTCCTTCTCCCATAGAGCAGATGGTGTCCTTGAACAGCTGCCTTTGAGATTACAGCACCACTTCTTGACACCAGACCACTCGAGTTCCTTAATTATCAAATACTGCTCTGAAAACGAACATTTCTGTATTTCCTTTGCTTCTTTCACCCAGATTTTATTCTCCTTAAATACATACTTTTATTTTTCCTTTTTTTTCTATCTCAGGGCAATACATTATATTGCTAGTTCATAGTAAACTGCACTGCTTATTCAGAGGGGTGAAGATGGGCAATCTTCTTCAGTGCATTTCACAATCCCAGACTCCTACTGGAGGGTTGGTATGTGTTGATTTGGACTCAACAGCATTGAGTTTGAGTTAAAAAATAGGGGATTTTATTTATTATTTTTTAATCAGTTGAGTAGTTTGTTTATCTGTACTTTTGCTGCTTTTAATAAACAATATACCACACTGTCTCCATTGCCCAACTTTCTGATGCACAGCAAGCAATTAAAAAGGTCCCAGCTTAGATCAGGTATACGTTAGATACTTTGAATTATGTTGTATATAAAAGGGAAATCCCAGAACATTTGATTGTGCTTATGCAAAACCTATACTTGCACTAGGAGGCAATGGTCATAACAGAACAAGGAGACGAGACACTGCATGGTCTAAAATTGGGAAGGGTGCACACAAGGGATGTGTCCTATCTGTATACCTTTTCGGTCTATATGCAGAACAGATCATCTGGGAGACTGGGCTATATGAGGACGAACATGGCATCAGAATTGGAGGAAGAATCATCAACAACCTGAGTAATGCAGATGACACAATTCTGCTTGCTGGAACTGAGGAGAACTTGAAGCACTTGCTGTAGAAAGTGAAGGACTGCAGCCTTCAATATCGATTGAATCTCTACATCAAGAACACAAAGGTTCTCATCACAGGGTCAATTGGCAGCATTATAAATAATGAAGAGATTGAGATTGTTAACAGCATTAGTTTGAGGGGCCCCACAATTAACACTCTTGGAACCAGCAGCCAGGAAATAAAAAGATTAATTACAATGGGAAAGTTAGCTGTCAGGGACGTCTCCAGAGTACTAAAGAGCAATGAAGTCAGTCTGGAGACTAAGGTGCACCTGATCCAGGCCATACACTTCACAATTGCTTGCTCTGTACCAGAGAGCTCGACAATGACTAGGCATGATAGGAAGAGAATTGAT
>NW_006399870.1:9174372-9176533 GCF_000299155.1 Elephantulus edwardii
ACATACATACATACATACATACATTCAAATAGAACAGTGAAGTGTGACTTAAGAAAGTAATACATTACTACATGTGTAGATCTCTTTATTTAATTGCCACCACATAATTAACTTCAAAATCACATATTTTTAGTCTGTGGATCAAGTTTATGCTATTCTATGACTATAAATATATTTTAATTTAACTACATTTAAAACACAAATTACCCCAAATCATTCACTCATCCATTCATTTATGCTCTGTGTCTTTCTTTGCCTCAAATAAGTTTTCATTTGGAATTTCATTTGCCACCATTTATTTGTGTTGTTGTTAGGTGATGTTAAGCTGTCTCTGGCTCACAGTGACCCTATGTACAATGGAACTAAACTCTGCCTAATCATGTACCATCTTTGGAATATTAAAATAGTTTAAGACATATACTTTTTATTTCATACATTTCTTTTCATTAGAACATCATTTGAATAAATAAAGAAGGCAAATCAGTATTTGTTGCTGTTGTTATGTGCTTTTGAGTAATTTGTGACCCATAGTACCCTATATGTACACTAGCTGTGAACCTTGTTCTGTCCTGAACCAGTCTCACTAATTCCAACACGCTACCTCCATTGCCCCCGTCATTGTATCAATCCATCTCATCTGGGTTCTTCCTTTTCTGCACTGTCCCTCTACCTTTCCCTGCATGATGCTCTTCTCCAAGGACCAGTCTCTTCTGGACATGTGCCCAAAGTATGTGAGATGGAGCTTCAAAATTCTAGTGTCCGAGGAGAAACTTGGTTTCACCCTCTGCAAGACAGACCTACATGTTTTCTTGGCAGGACACGGTATGTTCAAACTCTTCTCCAACATCCCAATTGGAAGGCATCGATTATCCTTCGGTAACCCTTAGTCATTGTCCAACTCTCTGATGCATATCAAGTAATTGTAAAGACCATTAGGTCTTTGTCTTGAGACTGACATCATTGCTTTTCAGCACTCTGGAGAGGTCCCTGAGAGCAGATTTCCCCCAGTGCAATTTGTCTTTTGATTTCCTGACTGCTGGTATTAAGAGTGTTGATGGGGAAAAAAAACCCAGTTGCAGAAGATTATTTGGAAAACAAAGCATTTTGTGGTTGTAATGTGTTTGAAATTGAAGATCAGCATCACTAGGAGACCTTGACCATTTTCAGAACTCAAACATCTTGATAAGAAAGGGTCCTCTCCTTTTTAAAAGAAAGAGAATACCTCTCAATCTGGCAGCTGTCCCAGGTTTCCTTCCTGAGTAAGCCCAGCCCTCTCCAGGCTAACTCATCACTTTTTGCAGGGGACTATCTGGTGGTAGAAGTGTGGTTCCCTCCAAATGCATTGTCTCTGAAAGGTCACAGAAGTGATTAAAGCCCCTTTGTGACAATTGTGTACTGCTAAGACTCAGCCTGCCCTCAGTTCCAGCTGCCATATTCAGGGTCAATAAACTATTACTCTAACCACTTTTCACAGCCCACTGATTTGAAATTGACTGCCTGCAGCTCTGTTTTACTGCATGGAGAACACAGGAAGAGAAAGAGAGTGAAAAAGAGAAGGAAAGGAGAGAAAGGTAGCTGGGAAAAGGCTATAGGAAAATAAAGATGAAACACTGGTGAGGAAAAAGAAAACAGAGATTGAGTCATAAATTAGATGTAAGGGAACTTTAGGGCCAAAGAAAAAGACTCAAACATCTATAAATTTTGGTTCAACCATTAAAAATCATACAGTGAGCTTAAAGACTATCCTAATATAATGTATTGGGGTGTCAGATACCATATAGTTACCAATAATGGATCATTTTTGGTTGAGCTACCAGTTTAAGACAGGTTTGGAAGCAGAAGTGGCATCTACTTCCTAAACAATATGCTTCTGGAAACTCTAAGAACTTTGAGAAATGACAATAGTTATAGAAAGGCTTCAGGGCTTTTGTTCACAGGGTTGCTATGAGCCATGCTTGACTAGGTAGCAATCAACAACAAGATGTAGTGGAAGGCAAGATCTACCTATTTTATTGTGATAAGTTAAAATCAATAGGGTATTAAAAATTTCTCTTTAATAATGAAAAACCTATGTGTTCAGGGAGGGAGAAGGCGTCACTGGGCAAGGTCACCTCGGATAACAGCAAAGGAGTCGTCTTCCAGTTCAGACACAGCGAAACCC
>NW_006399870.1:9179803-9206287 GCF_000299155.1 Elephantulus edwardii
GCAGGATAGAGCAGGGTTTAGGGCTGTTTTGCATAGGGTCGCTATGAGTCGCAAACGACTCTAGGGCACATAACAACAACAACAACAACAACAACATATCACTATTTAATCCTGAAATTCCCTTTGACACAGGCAACTATTATCTACATTTCACAGATTGTAAACTGAAACATATAGACCTAAGTAAATTATGTTACTGGTCAGGATGCATCAGTACTTGGAAATAGACATGATGCTGGGGAAAGTAGAGAGTCACCAAGAGGAAGATCCTTCACAAGGTGAGCAGACCCAGTGTCTGTAGTGAGGAGATCCATGGCGTAGCTCAGGAAGATCGCACAAGAGAGGGTGTAGTTTGGGTCTGTTGTTCATATAGTGTAGTTAAGTTGACTTGATGACATCTGACAACCACCACAACAACAATAGGACCTTTCCTAAGGCCCCATGTTTGCTAAATGGTGAGGTGATATTTGAACATAGTTTTACTCTATTGCCTATACATCTAATGACACTTCTGTTTTCTCAGTAATCATCCCTGTTTGAATTATATTCATTTTATGACTGAATTGTCACTCAGTGATGAAAGCTATTTGCCTACTATTCTTCAAGTAAAGTGTCAGGGAGAATTCAAATAGATGTTTGGCTCCAAAGTCTTTGTTGTTCTGTGCCCTCGAATTGCTTGCAACCCATAGTGACTCTATGTACAACAGTCCTGAGCCCTGCCCTATCCTGTGCCAACCTTTTTGTCTCTGACACATCTACTCCCATTACCCCAGTCACTGAGTCAACCCATCTTATCTAGGGTCTTTGTTTCTTGTGCTGTCCCTCTACCCTCCCAAGGATGATGTCCCTCTCCAAGGATTGGTCCCCTTTTGCAACTTGCCCAAAATATGTCAGATAGAACTTGAGAATCATCACCTCCAAGGAGCAACATATATTCACACTCTTTAGGATGAACCTGTTTGTTTTCCTAGCAGTCCATGGTATAGTCAATACTCTTCTCCAACACCACAGCTTTGTTAAGTAGCAACTTCATGACTAAAGAGTTGTGAACTGAGTTACTGTCTCAAAATTGGTGTTTGCCCTTTCATCATTTGGACTTTCATCATTCAGAGTTTTATTGACTTATCATGGCAGAATGGCTAAGCATTCATCTGTGAATCAAAAAATTGGCCACCCAACCATCCAGTGTCTCTGAGAAGAAGGTACTGGTGATTTACTTCTATAAACATTACAACCAGGAGCACCTTATGAGACATGTACATCCTGTTTCATGATGGTGTTAATAGCCAGGTTTAACAAGATGGCATTCAGCAATCAGAATTACATTTCAACAGATGATATAATCTCTCTGTATTTGAAGATTGACAAGAAAGTCTCAGGAAGCCTTTAGTAACAATAGCGCCCTATCTGAGTTTGTTTGTAGAGCTTTAGCATTCCTCTTCTCCCACTGGTAAACACTGAAACTTTAACCAAAGTAATAAAAAACACAATCATGCCCTTCAAATTTGTGATGTGAGGAGCAAGTGAAGATGGCTATTCTGTAGTGGATATGGCTATTCTGTAGCTTCTCCAGTTCCAGTATGGGAACTGAACTCCCTATTTACATACAGAGTCTTTCAAGGCATCATGGGAGAGGGGGGAAGAGTGCAAATTCCTCAGTGATGAGGTTTGCTACACAGTAACCAAGCCACAAAGAAACAGTGTTGATGTTTTACCAGTGAAATATAATGAGCTAATTATCTTAGGCATTCTTAAAGGCACACTGCAGATTTGGGAAATAATGGTACAAGGGAGTTAGTAATTTAAGACACTTAAAAGTTTTAAAGTTCAGATTTGAGCCCTAAAATGCTTGATTCTCTAGTTCATTTGTTTTTAATTTTTCCACAGTGAATTGATTTTGATTAACAGTTACCAGTCAAAATATTTTATTAGTGCTTATTAGAAAGATGATCCAAAATAAGGGCATTCTGGTGCCTAGTGGAGTTGTGTTGTTAACCCAAAAGTGAGTGGTTCCACTTCATGAGAGAAAGTTTAGGCAATCTCCTCCTTTATGATTTACAGTTTGTTAAAATCTATTGGAGGATCAGTTATTAACTAGTTTTGACTTGATTGCAATGAGTTGGGATCTAAAGTAAGGAGTCAGTAGTATTAATATCACTTTAAGGGGAGGGGGGGGAGAGAGAGAGAGCGCTATGCAGGAGCTAAGACAACAATAGACCATTACACACAACCCCACACAACCCCAGATTACCAGATCTAACAAATATTAACCTACAATTAAAAATATTAGACAGATAAACAGATATGGGTAAGTGAAAGGGACCACACCCTTGATGAAGCATAAATTTGGCAGTTGATAGTTCAGTATGAGAATTAGTATGTGTTACAAATATGTCCATGTAAACAATAGAACCTATGATGAAACAACCTGAGGTCAATCAGCACAACACAGTCCATGAGGACAATGTTCTACACTCAACCTTAGTGAGTTGACGAGGGATTTAAAAGCTTGCAAGTGATCACCTAAAATGCAACTGTTGTTGTTTCTTGAACAAAGCATAGAAGAGTGAAGGAAATAAAAGATTTGTGGAAATAATTAGTCTACAGAACAAACAGACCTTGTTATCTTTAACTTTTAAGACTCTGAGACCACATCACTAGATGGTGCCAGGCTACTACTTTTACTTACTCTGAAAGGTCTCTATTGAAGGTCCTGAGTTCAGTGGGAAAAATAAGATCACAGATATGGCCAGTTCTGATGGAGACTGGTGGAACTCCCAAGATTATGGCCTTTAGCTGGCCTTTGAATATCTA
The DNA here is from genome assembly GCF_000299155.1 of Elephantulus edwardii. Lineage (NCBI taxonomy): Eukaryota > Metazoa > Chordata > Mammalia > Macroscelidea > Macroscelididae > Elephantulus > Elephantulus edwardii. The sequence continues at coordinate 9,182,618 of NW_006399870.1, forward strand.
ACTGAACACACCCACCTGGCATAACTTTAGGCAAAAAATAGACAAGTCTATAAGGAGTCCAGGGAAGGAATCAATCAACCTTTAAAACACTCAACAACAAATGATCACAAGGATAGTATTTTTCTAAGGATAAAACTCAGATGATGGGAAGAGAGAGGATCTAAGGTTTAGAGGAAGCAAGAACTACAGAGAAGTAGTGGAAAGAGTGGTGATACATTGGGAGATTGTATTAAATGTCATAAAATATGTATAAATAGTTAAATATAACACCAATGTGCTCTTTACTCTTTAATACAAGTTGTAATAAAATATTTAAAAGAAATAAATTTTTAAAAACCAACAGAACACTTTCTTACTTTTGGTGAAAATTTCAAGATGTAAATATGAGACATCATTAGAGGCTACAACTATTTTTCCTAAGAATCCCTGATGTACTATATCTCAATTGTCTTTATAATGAAACTATAAACTTCGTGGTTGAATGGACTGTTGCCAGACTTAGAAGACATAAATTAGATGAACAGTTATACTGGGGCCATCTTCAATCAGCTGGTACTGAAATTCAATTTGATACATAGTTCAGCTCTAAAGACCATATAATCTTATTCCCAGCCTTGACTCATTTGATGAGAGCTGTCCATACATCACCCTAATTTGGTTTCTAATGTAGAAAATACATTCAATTACTTCTTTCTTTATACACACATAATTTGCTTCCAACATGTTTAGGGGAATTTAATGAATGTTAATGACATTTAATGACTCTTAATAGTACTCATGTGAAACCTGTACATAGACCATGAAGCAGCTGGCTAAATAAAACAAGGGAACACGGCACAGTTTAAAATAAGGAAAGGATGACATGAAGGTTGTATCCATTCTCCATAAGTATTCAATCTGTATTCTGAGGAAATAGTTTGAGATCTGGACTGTATAAAGAAGAATGTGGTATTAGGATTAGACAAAGTCTCATCAACAACCTGGGTTACACAGAGTTATAATAGACTTGATCTTATGCAGTATTTAAAGATAAATACTATATAAGACAAAGACTTAGACATGACCTTGCTAACTGTAGTGAAGAGGACTTGAAACACTTACTACAGAATATAAAGTCTACTGCCTTTATGGATGATGTTTCAACATCAAGAAAACAAAAATCTCACTGCTGGACCAGTAAGTAACATCACAACTAATGGAGAAAAGATTGAAGTTGTAAATTGTCAATTAGTTCCTTTTACTTGAAACCACAATCAGCATCCATAAAAAAGCCTTTGCAATATTAAAAGACACATTGTATTGGGGAAATCTGCTGTCATGATTTCTTTAAAGATCCAAAGGGCAATGATATCAGTTTAAAGGCCAAAGTATGACTGACCCAAGTTGTACTATTTTCAATTGCTTTCTATGCATCTAAAGGCTGAACAAGGAATAAGATTAATAGAAGAATTGATGACTTTAAGTTGTGGTATTGACATAGTTTATTAAATTGCCAAATGAACAAACAAATCTCTCATTGAAGGAAGTACAACCAGTGTGTTCTTTAGAAGTAAAGGTGGTAAAACTTCATCTCACAAACTTTCGGCATGTTATTAGAAGAATCAGTTCTTGGGGGAAAAAAGTCCTTGTGTGCATCAAAGTCCTTTTCCAATAGGGGGAAACGAATGCCTAAAGACTGGGTAAAAACATTTGACAATGACATCTCAGACAAGGGTCTCATAATGAAAGTTTACAGAATACTAGAGAGCCTCCACAATAAAAACACTGATAACCCAAAACCAAAATGAGCAAAATACATACTTGAAAAGCCTTCACAAAGAAAGATATTGGTATAGCCAACAGGCACATGAAGCAATGTTCAAAATCACTGCTGATCAAAGTGATGCAAATCAAAACAATGAGATATCATCTCACCCCAGAAGCAGTAGCAAAGTTTAACAGAGCAACAAGCAATAAATATTGAAAGAGATGTGGAGAGATTGAAACTCTCATGAACTGCTGGTGGGATTGTAAAATGGTACAATCATTCTGGAAGGCAATTTCGTATTTCCTAAAAAAACCCAAAACCAAACAAACAAAATCCCTGAACATAGACATCGCATATGATTCACCTATTCAACTGCTAGAAATATTCTTCAAGGAAATGAGAAATGAGACACAAATGTAGATATTTACTCCTATGTCACTTGTTATGCATCAGAGAGTTAGACTCTGACCAAGGAGGATAGAAGGAGAATTGATGCCTTTGAGCTGTGGTGCTGGAGAAGAGTATTGAGAGTATGATGGACTGCTAGGAAAACAAACAGATTCGTCCTGGAAAGGGTTAAACTGGGTGGCTCCTTAGAGGCAAGGATTCGGAGGCTCTGTCTAACACACTTTGGACATGTTGTGAGGAGAGACCAGTCCTTGGAGAAAGACATCATGCTTGGGAGGGTGGAGGGACAGTGCAAGAGGCCCTCTGCGAGGTGGATTGATTCAGTGACTGGGATAATCAGGATGGGAGTGTCAGAGAAAGTGTGATTGGCACAGGACAGAGCAGAGTTTAGGGCTGTTGTACATAGATAGGGTCGCTATGAGTTGCAAGCGACTCGACGACACATAACAACAACAACAACATGTCCATAGTAACACTATTCACAAAAGCAAGAAAATGTGAACAACCCTAATGCCCATCAACAAATTAATGGATTGAGAAATTATGGTACATTCACATAATGGAATATTATGCTCCATTAAGGAATAAGAATTTAATAAAATAGCATACAACATGAGCAAGCCTAGAGAGTGTTATGCTGAGTGAAATAACTCAGTTCCATATAGAAAAGTTCTGCACAAGTCTATTATTATAAAAATAGAAGGATAATGGAGAAAGATGTGGGGAAGTGGAAATGGATAGAAAAGGAAAAGGGTAGAAGATTCTTAGGAGAGCAGAAGCTAGTGAGCAGATAAAGGGGTTAAAGAATAGGGAAAGTTCATTTATCTTGAAAAGATGAGGTAATAATAGGAATAGGTCAATAGTAATTATTAAAAATGTGTTTATATGAAACATTGTAAATGAAAAAATGAATAAAGCACAATGTATATGAATAAAAATATTGAATTATTGCATGCAAAACAATAAAAATATTAGAATAAAAAAGAAAATAACAACAATATGTAGTGAGTGAATAGAATCAGCTAGAGAAGTTGGAAAATGAAGGATGTCCACAGTTTCCCTAGAATTTCCTTTAAAACATGTAATATTGAATACATGGTAAAAGTCAATTTTTTGTTTTCATTACTCTGGAAAATGTCTTATTGTTTCTACCCTATTTCACAAGTTCTTACCTTGATGCTAATTCACAGTGACCATTTTTAGCAGGTGAATTCAGATTTTATTAGGTGGGATGATAATAGAAAATGTGTCAACCCTTCCCTATTGCTCATATTTGATTAAAAGTGGAAGAATGAGTCTCTGTTTCACCAGGGTGCAGGTTTCAGGACCTTGAGTGGCTCCTGTGCCACCATCAATCACCTTCCACTGTGATCCTGGAGACACTGGTTCCTATGTCCCTTTGCATTTGTCTCGATTTCAGGAGTCCATGCAGAAAAAGCAGTTGAACAGAGAAACCCACAAAGTGATGGCTAGCTCAGAGCATGTTTTACCAGTCCTGAATTTGGGTGACAGCAATAACTTCAGCTTCTATCTTCACCATTTCAGGGACAGGGAACAGAAAAACAGCCGCTGAAACCAAGAAGTCAGTTTGATCTACAGTGTAATTACAGTTATGCTGGGAGACAACACAAATTTGGCAATTGTGAAGACATATTTCTCTGTCCTGAGATTAATTTTCATATCAAAAAAGAAAGCACTGTATTTCTGAAACCAAATAGGACAAAAGAGAAAAAATGGAGCGGCTTGGCAATCTAGAGCTGGGGTATCAGCTGTGTCCTAGGGATACATATTTCTGTCAGTTTGAAGAGAATGAGAACCTTATCACTCTGCTCCTTTCAAGGTGAAAAATCAAGAATTATGTTCTTCATGAGAAATGTTTGCAGAAACAAGAGAAGGGGGCTGGGAGGGGTGTCATACACTGAAGGAGAAAAAAAAAACAAAACACCACCAAAACAAAGCATTAAACAGAGCAGAGAACAAACATTGTGAGGCCCAGGACTATTCATCTTCCCCCTGGACTATTAACGTAGAAGGGAATGATGGCTGATGCTCTCTTTGAGTTCTGGAGGGCAAATGAAAGAATAAATAAGAAAATGTAAAAAATCAACAGTTCATACTAGATAAAAATAGAGGTAGAGTGAGACAAATAGTCTAAGTGGCCTTGCTGCTACTGAGAAGTGGAGGCAGATACAGATATGCAAACTGGACCTGAGAATGAAGACTCCCCACCTAATCCTCTAACCTTGGTGGTCCAGAGAGAGGGTGGTTAGATTTTTAGTTATACATGTCAAAGTTCTCCTTCTTCAGATCCTGCACTAGGATCTTCCCCTTTGACTTGGCTCCCTTCCAGTTGACTTGGATTCCCCACAACCACCTTTTATTCTTTATTAGTCCTTATTCCACTGAGTGAAATAGACTTATTGCATGGACCTATCTCCTCCTTTAAATGAGCTGTCAGACGTGGGATGTCTTACACCAGAACTATTTAGTAAGTGTTGGCTCCCTTCTTTACGCTTCTATTAGACTAAACCTTGACATCTAAAAGCAGCAGCTTACTAATAGATAACTAAAGTTATTGTGCATCTAAAGAGTATAAATGATAAAAAATCATTTATTGCCTTGTCAAATGTTACAATAAAGTCACACAGGATAAGAAAAAAAGGAACCCTTAAACAGTCGCTGTGTGTGGGGCCCTTAAAATGATGCTGCCTTCAGCACAGAAATCCTGGATAAAATAATGACTCATTTTGAAAGTTAGTCACCTTTTAAAATGGTTAACTCAAATGTAAACACTAGATTTCCATCTAGCCTCTCTCTAGGAGGGCTGTAGAGCAGGGCATCCTCTCATCCCCTAAGCTCCCCTCCCTCTCCCCTTCTCCTTATGCCACCCTAAGAGAGAAGTCAGGGGGAAATTTACTTTAGCAAATCAGGTTAAGCTAATCCTTTGCCTCTTCTTTCCCTTTTTGTGTTTCTGACTGCCTTTCTGTGTGGTGAGAGGCTTTGGCAAGTTTGAAATCCATCTCAGGAGCTGACAGAACACTGTCTCACAGCTGTCTTCAGCTGATGGAGTGTCAAATGAGATGGAACAGAAAATAAAATCCATTTGTGGAAGCAGTTGATGCTTAGTAAATTGATAGGAGGAGAAGAAGGGAGAGAAGGGGATGGATGGGGCTGTCCTGACTGTCTCTGACTGATGACACTATTCCATCTAAGTAAAGAGGAGCTTGTTCCTCAAGAAATTATGTGGCTAATGAGCAATCGGAATTCCTCTTGCATTTACTAAATACTTTCTATCTTGTGAATGGTAGGATAGGTCTAGACGGTAAGTAGAAGAGAGTGAAAAATGTGTGTGCATCTCCAGGATATGAACAGACACTTCACCAAAGAAGAAATTCAGATGGCTAACAAACACATGAAGAAATGTTCAAATCCCTATCTCTAAGAGAGATGCAAATCAAAACAAAGAGATATCATCTCACTCCAGTAAGAATAGAAAAATTGAAGCTCTTGCTCCAGAAGGTCAAGGACTGCAGTCTTCAATATGGATTGAAGCTCAACATCAAGAAAACAAAGATTCTCACCATTGGGCCAATTGGCAGCATCAGTATGGATGGTGAAGAGATTGAGATAGTTAACAGTTTTAGTTTACTTGGTTCTGCAGTCAACACTCTTGGTAACAGCAGCCAGGAAATCAGGAGACGAATTGCATTGGGAAAGTCAGCTGTGAGGGACCTCGCAAGGTTACTGAAGTGCAACGACATCAGGCTGGAGAATAAGGAGAGCCTGATACAGGCTATAGTTTTTGCAATTATGTGCTATGCATCGGAGAGTTGGACAGTGAATAGGGATGATAGAAAGAGAATTGATGCCTTTGAGTTGTGGTGCTGGAGAAGAGTTGAATATACCATGGACTGCAAGGAGAACAAACAGGGTTGTCCTGGAGATGGTGAAGCCAGAATGTTCCCTGGAGTCAAGGACTCTGAAGCTTCATCTGACATATATTGGGCATGTTGCAAGGAGGGACTGGTCCTTGGAGAGGGACATCATATTTGGGAGAGTGGAGGGGCGGTGCAGGAGAGGAAGACCCTTGATGAGATGGATCGATTCTGTGAGTAGTGTGGTTGGAATGAATGTGTTTGAGACAGTGAGGTTGACACAGGATAGAATGGTGTTTAGGGCTCTTGTACATAGGGTCACAATGAGTCGCAAATAATTCAATAGCACATAACAACAACAACAATCCTTGGAGTGTTTTTGTAGACTTGAATCTGTTGTTGTTGTTGTTATGTGCCGTAGAGTCGTTTCCGACTCATAGCGACCCTATGCACAACAGCCCTAAACCCTGCTCTATCCTGCGCCAACAGCACTACCTCTGACACACCCATCCCGATTACCCCAGTAACCGAGTCAATCCATCTCATAGAGGGTCTTCCCCTCCTGCACTGTCCCTCCACCCTTCCAAGCATGATGTCCCTCTCCAAGGACCCGTCCCTCCTGACAACATGTCCAAAGTATGTCAGATGAAGCCCCAGAATCCTTGCCTCCAAGGAGTAGCTTGGTTTAATCCTCTCCAAGACAAATCCCTTTGTTTTCCTGGCAGTCCAGGGTACATTCAGTACTCTTCTCCAGCACCACAGCTCAAAAGCATCCACTCTCCTTCTGTTCTCCCTAGTCATTGTCCAACTCTCTGATGCATAACAAGCGATTGCAAAGACCATGGCCTGTATCAGGCGCACCTTAGTCTCCAGAGAGACACTGTTGCTCCTGAGTACTTTAGAGAGGTCCCTAACAGCAGACTTTCCCAATGCTTAACTCCACACTAAGGGATTTATCTTTCACTGCTCCACAAATTGCTTGTCTGTCAGACTTGAATCTGGCCAATAATTTCATTAACAGTGTAACAAAGGTAAAAGTAATTGGTCCATACATATATGTAATGGAAGGAGCACTGGAGTGGAGCCAGAGATTATGGTCACTACTTACAGTTTTGTTCATGAAGTAAGTTTTCTTCAGTATTTTTGAGTCACCATTATGCAAATAATCTGAGCAAAATGACTTCCTACAAATTACCCTTTTCCACACCTCAGCTGTCTCACAGAAACCAAGAAGTGTTAGGCAATCTACTCTTTTCAGTTCTGTGATTATTTACATTATCACAGATGAGAAACTAAGAGCCAAAAAATGTCTTGTCCAAAGTCCTATGTCTAGATCAAGGTAATATGTCTAGAACCTTTTATAACTCATTTTAGACCAGTATTATTGTTATATTTGTAAGCTACTTCTTATGCAAAATGCTATCACAATAGTTACACTTTTTCTTTAGAGATACATACATTTGGGTTTTTTTTTTTAACTTTTTAAAATTAATTTAAATGAAAGTTTACAGAGACTTAGGGTTTCCAGTCATTCATTGTTGCACTTTTCCCCCTGCCTACCTTCTCCCACCCAATTCACTCTTCTCCATGAAAAGAAAAATAAATACTCTTCCATTGTTATGCAATGCATACCCCCAAGTCCACTCCACTATGCAGCCTTCATTCTGGAATTCTGTAATGACAAGAATACTCATTCATATATCCCTTTTAAACAGTTCTTTCCCTAATCTGTTTCAATACAATATATTTCATTCCTCCCCTCCTTTTCTGTCTTCCCTCAACCCTGATGTCAGTCACATTTTACAACAGTGGCCCTATGCAATATTTGTCCTTTTGTGACTGAGATATTTCACTCGGCATAACGCCCTCCAGGGTCATCCATTTTGCATAATATTTCATGAGTTCTTTGTTTTTCAATGCAACATAGTATTCCAATGTGTGAATATACTAGAGCTTCTCTATCCATTCCTTTGTTGACGGGCACTGGGTTGTTTCCAACTCTTTGTTATTGCGATAAAAAGCCGCAATAAACATGGGTGTGCATATATCTGCTTGGGTGGCAGTTATGGTTTCTTTAGGGTAAATTCCCAGTAGTGAAATTGCTGGGTCAAGGAGTATTTCTATTTGCAACTTTATGAGAAATTGCCATACAGCCTTCTATAGTGGTTGCACCATTTTACACTTCCACCAACAGTGAGTAAGGGTTCCAGTTTCTCCACAACCAGCATTTATTGCGTGCTGTTCTGTTAAATTTTTCTATTCTTACTGGAGTGAGATGATATCTCTTGAGAGGTCCCTCACAGCTGACTTTCCCAATGCAATTCGTCTCCTGATTTCCTGGCTGCTGTTACCAAGAGTGTTGACTGTAGAGCCAAGTAAACTAAAACTGTTAACTATCTCAATCTCTTCACCATCCACAGTGGTGAGAATCTTTGTTTTCTTGATATTGAGCTTCAATCCATATTGAAGACTGAAATCCTTGACCTTCTGCAGCAAGAGCTTCAGGTCCTCCTCAGTTTCAGTGAGCAGGATTGTGTCATGTGCATAACACATGTTGTTGATGATTCTTCTACCAATCCTGATGCCACATTCCTCCTTGTACAGCCCAGCATGTAGGTGATCTTTTCTGCATACAGATTGAAAAGGTATGGAGACAAAATACATCCCTGACGGACCCCTTTATTGATTTTGAACCATGTAGTGTCTCCTTGCTCTGTTCTGATGAATGCCTCTTGGTCTAAGCATAGGTTTCGCATTAGCATGATCAAATGTTCTCCAAGGATAGGCAGTGCATTATACAGAGACAGATAATGATTTCACATCTGTTACCATTAAACAGGTGCTCCAGGTGCTCCTTCGGGGCAAGGGTTGTGAGATGTGGTCTCACATACTTTGGGCATATTGTCAGGAGAGACCAATCATCAAAAAAGACATTTTCCAGAAGGTATAGAGAGAAAGACCCTAAACCAGATGGACAAACGATGGGGTTGAGCATATCAGGGATGGTGATTTGGTTCAAGGCAGCACAATCTTCTGATGTGCTGGTACTAATGTCGCTATCAGTCAAGGTTAACTTGAAGGTACCCAAAATAGCAATAATTAAAACTCAAAAAGTTAAAGCCAAACCATTTGTCAAGGCATGGCATGAAAGGAAATGAAAGCTAGCTCTAATTTTGTGTCTCACTTGATTCTATTTTAGACAGAAATTCTTGACACCACACTTCCCACTTGTTTATAGGAATGCTGTTGTTAATTGTCCTTAACTCATTTCTTAGTCATGGCACCCCTGTGTGGTACAGGTTGAGTGGTGCCCCACAGGATTTTCAAATCTTTAAGAAGAAGATTGTCAGGCCTGTCTTACAAAGCACTGTGAGTTCAAACTTTCTATGATTTGGCTAGTAGTACAGTTTGTGCTCATAATCAGCCTCTTGACTGGGCTTCCTTCATGAACCGTATCTCTGAACATTGTATCTGTTTTATAAATGAAAAAAAATTCTCAGGTTCAAAACTTCTGAAAGAGTGTAGAACAAGAAGGAAATTAGATGGAAGTTTGTAATCTTTGTAAAGCTTCCTATAGGGTCTGAACAGCTATGAGAAACTGAAAGGTCTGCTGACATCCTGATGAAGGGCAGATATCTTTCCATATAGTTCTCTTAAACAAAGAATATCTGTTCTTTTTCTCCAAATCTCTCCCCCTTTGCAGCACATTTTTGTCAGAATCAGCTAAATAAGTGTTATATACTCAAATACCTGTTGAGACCTCAGTGTCCCAGGAAATCTTTTGCCACATATTCCTATCTGATCTTATTAGCAAGTGTCATAGTGAAGTTAGCCACTTAGTAATATTTTCCTGTGTGGGGGTATGTGTGTGTGTATGCACATGCATTTGCAGTATTTGAGATCTCATTTCTATTGTTCTTGCTTTTATTTTAATCATTCTTTGCTCTTATTATTGGATTTTAATTGTCAGAACAGCCCCTGGGTGATGGTGTAGAAATAACAAAAAGAGGTGTAATAATTATAATTGTGAACAGTGGCACATGGGACAGCATGCTGTTGGTAATACTGTTATTACTATTTGGATTATTAATAAGGATACTAATCATGGCAATAATAAGGAGGATTTTAATCTTAGAAGCTCAGAGCATTTCATAAAAATATTAACTTTTGTAGACTTATGCATCTTGGAGTAAATAATGCAAAGAGGACACAAGCTGGTTTTAATAATTTCCCCACTCTACCCAAACCACTGCCATCAAGTCAATTTTTACTTACAATGATTCTGTAGGGCAAAACTGAACAGCTTAATGGGTTTCTAAAACTAAATATTTACAGAGGAAGACTTTCTCAGATATTTTATGTGCTGTGACTGATGAGATAAAACCACGAAATTTGTGCTTAGAAGCTAGCGTTTTAACTATTATACCACTAGGTCTCCATCCCCACACTAAGGGAAGAGAAAGTAGAATAATAGAACCACATAAACAGCTGAGACTCAGGAAAACAAAAAGGACAATTTTTGAATGTAAGTAAAAGTACTGACTTATCATTAAAAGAAATGTGTCTTTCAGGATGGATCTTCTGATTCTGAGTCTTTCTACTTAGCCTAGTACTAAACGTACACTTCACCTCAATAGATATTGTTGAAAGGAAGAAAGGAGGAAAGAAGGATGAAAGGAAGGAAAGACAGGAAAAGGAATAGAATTTAGAGAACAGAGAGAAGCTTGGGAAAGAAGAAATGAAGAAAGGAAGAATACGAGAGAAGGAAGGAAGAACAATGAGATCAAGAAAGAAACAAACAAGGAGGATGGAAGCAAGAAAGGGTCCACTAAAGTTTAAGGAAATAAAGTCAGAGAGGAAGAAAGGCAGTGTACTCAGTCTTTGAAGAGCCCTTGTCAGTCATCTCGATCACTTTATAGTGGTAGTGGATGGTCAGTGATTTGAAAATCAGATTAGTTTCCAGAATGACTATAAAGAGAACAATGCCAGTTTACACAGAAATTCAGTTGCTGAGATGGAGAATGAAGTGGCTGAATTATGGACTGAAAAGATATGCACTGATGGAATTCTGTCTGTCCTTCCTGCATTGCCTCGTTATGAGAATTCCTTATTTTCAGGTACAATTATGCCGGCAGCTGGAGTCATTATCAGTGGCTTTTTAAAGAATATTCCCAGTAGTCAACAAATTACTAAAAAACCTATCTATTGCTACAGAAAAAACCCAAAACCCAAACACCCTCTATGAACAAAGATGTTCTTTGCAGCCAAAATTAATAACAACAGATATTTAGAAATTCCTTTAATGACAAACAATAGAGGGATATTAAACAAATTCTTGTACACCCATATGCAGGATTAAAATACAGTTGTCAAGATAATATTGTAAAAAGAACTTTTAATGGCATAGGCAAATATCATGATGTTAAATGGGGAAATTGCTGGTAGGAAAAAACTAGAAAGTAAGGTTTTTCTGTGTGGAGCAATGAAAGAGGAGGTTATATTGTTGTTATCTTTTAGTGGCCTTCCACCTTTCACAGCCTTATAAACAGGATGAAGTTTCACTCTCTTCTATGGAAAACTTTGGTTGTACTGCCTCCAACACAGATTTGTTTGTTCTTTTGACAGCCTGTGGGATATTCAATATCTTCACCAAAAGCACAATTAACTTCTTATTCATTATCCAACTTTCAAGTGCATAGGAAGCAGTTGAAACTACTATGGCTTGAATCAGGTGCACCCTGGTCTTTCAACTGATGTACTTGTTTTTAGCACTATTAAAAAGGTCCTTGATGATCAACTTCCCTAACATAAAACAACTTTCAATTTATTGGCTGTTGCTACCAAGTGTATTTATTGAGCTTGTGTTAGTAGCTTATAATACAGTTTAATTAATTCACTAGAGGGATTTGGATTTAATTAATAATGACGGGGTAAACATCAAAGTTTCTGCATAAGAAGGCAATACAATTGATGACTGACATGAACTTAAGTTTTTCTTAAAACAAGGTTTTAAACTTTTGCTAATGGCATATTTAATGTCAACATGTAAATGAATAAGTAATTATCACCATATTTGTTGATGTTATTAGGTTCCAATGAGTCGACTATGACTCATAGCAACTCTATGAACAATAGATCTGAACCCTGTCCCGTCCTGTGCTGTTGCTGTAGTTGCTGTGTCAGTCCACCTGGTTCGGGGTCTTCTTCTCTTCCACTGTCCCTCCCAAGCATGATGCAGCTCTCCTAGCAACACACTCAAAGTATGTGAAAAGAAGTTTTATCATCTTTGCCTCCAAAAAGCATTCTGGCTGCACCTTCTTCAAGACATAGCAGTCTATTCTTTTGGCAGTTTATAGGATAGTCAGTACTCTTCTCCAATATCAAGTTCAATGGTATTGATTCTTCTTTTCTCTTTCTTATTCACTATCCAGCTCTCAACATAGTAAGGTTTTTTATTTTAATTGACCCGTATACTTGTGAAAATTTGACAATGAATAAGGAAGAATAGATGCCTTTGAATTCTGGCGTTGGTGAAGAATATTAGTCTTGGGCTCCTCCCCCACTCCCATTTATTAGGTATTTTATTGTTTCTTAGAGAAGTGTTTTGTAGTTTTCTTTGTACAGGTCTTTTTTTATTAATTTTTTATTATCATTAATTTTAATAAAAATTTAGAGACTTTGACTTTCCATTCATTCATTGTTGCACTATTCTCCCTATCCCCTGCCCACCCAGTTCATTCTTCTCTTTGAAAAGTAAAAGAAAAATTCTTTCATTTTTATACCATCTCTCCTCCCAAGTCCACTACACTATGTAGCCTTTGTTCTGGACTCCTGTCATGACAATAATACCTAATCATATATCCCTTTTAAAAAGTTCTTTCTTTCATCTGTTTCAATGCAGTATACATAATTTATCCAATCTTTCTCAATCTCCCCCCAACCCCTATGTCAGTCCCATTTTACAACAATGGCACTATGCAGTATTTGTCCTTTTGTGTCTGAGATATTTCACCCACCAAATCAAAACAACTATGAGATATCATCTCACCCCAGTAAGAATAGCAAAATTTAACAGAACAGGAGACAACAAATGCTGACGAGGTTGTGGATAAACTGGAACCCTTATTCACTGTTGGTGGGAGTGTAAAATGGTGCAGCCACTATGGAAAGCAGTATAGCACTTTCTCAAAAAGTTGCAAATAGAAATACCCTTTGACCCAGCCATTCCACTACTGGGAATATACCACAAAGAGACCATAACCGCCACGCAAGCAGATATATGCACACCCATGTTTATCGTGGCTTTGTTCACAATTGTAAAGAGTTGGAAACAACCTAGGTGCCCATCAACAAATGAATGAATAGTCTTGGGCTCCAATAAACAAATCCTTAGAAGAAAGGATAATGAAACTTTGACTCAATTACTTTGGACATGTTTTAGGAGAGGCTACTCCATGGGGAAGGATACTATATATGTAAAACAGTGCAGACAATGAAAGAGACATGGGTCTCAATGACATTTATTGATTCAGTAGAGATTGTGAGACTGATGCAGGGCTGGGAAGAGCTTCTTTTGTTGAGTGTAGATTCACTGTGAGTCATAGCCAAGCAAACAGCACCTAATAACAGCAATGAAGTGTCAATTGTGCTTGAAACTGCGTAAAACGAGCAGAAGTAGGAGAAAATAGTGAAGGATAGGAGAAGGAAAGCTTCAAGCTAAGGAATTCTCTACCCTTCTTTTCCTTACATTCTTGTATAAAAGAATTTATTTGTTTTCATGTCTTCAGCAAAAACTGTATTGGTTATTACAAATACTTTCCCTGCAATCTAAAGTAGGTTCACATGCAGATCCATGTCTCTATGAACATATATGTAAATTGTATGTATTTTCTTGGGAATTCTAATTATATTTGCCATTACCACGTCAAATGTGTTATGTTAAATGTCAATATGCTAAAGATGTATAGGTAATTAGTAGTCCAATAAAAATCATGTTTAATATTATTGTTGATGTTGAGTATCATTGAGCCCACCACTACTCATAGTGACCCTGTGAACAACAGATCTGAATCTTTCCCTGTCCACTATCCTCATAATCACCTTTGTGCTCAAACCCATTGGTCCAGTCAACGTAGCAATTAACTTCATTGATGATCTTCCTCTTTATTCCAATGTGGTATCATTTTCCAAAGACTAACTTCTCTTAACGATATGCCCAAAGGATTGAAGATCAAGTTTTACCATCTTTACTTTTAAGAAGCACCCTGCTTGCACTTAATCCCAAGAGAGATTTGTTTTAATACTCTTCCAGTACCACAATTCAAATGTCATTTTTATTCATTATCCAATTTTTAGATTGAAAATACCATGGTTTGTATCAGGTTCATTTTTGTCTTTAAACTGGCATCCCTCCTCTTCAGCATTCTAAAGAGGTCTTTTAAAACAGATTTTTCCGATGCAATATAATTTTTTTTTACTTCATGACTACTGCTGCCATGAGTGTTGATTTTAAATCCAAATAAAGCAAAATCATTAACAATTTATTTGATTTTTCCATCCATCTTGATATTACCTATTGGTATTATTATTGTTATGTTCCTTCAAGCTGACTAAAATTCATAATGACTCTTTGAGTGAACCTTTCTCTATACTGACTCAATCTCACCACTTTTTACATACCTGACCCCACTGCTATTCATTGGATCAATCCATGCCATCTAGGATCTTCCTCTCCTGTGCTGACCCTTACAAACATTATGTCTTTATCCATGATCTAGTACCTCCTTGCATCACAACATATCCCAAATATGTGAGACAGATCTTCAAAATCCTTGCCTCCAACTTGCAACCTTATTTCACTTTTACTAGGACAAACACGTTTGCTCTCTTGGCAGTCTTCTCCAGTACCACAACTCAAAGGCATCAATCCTCTGTCATCCTTTGTCATTATCTAGCTCTTAGATGCATAGCGAGCAATTGAGAAGACCATGGTCTGGATCAGGCACATCTTAGTCTCCAAATTGACATCGCTGCTCTTTAGTAATCTGAAGAGGTCATTGATAGCAGATTTCCCCATCTTTGATTCTTTGACTATTGGTGCAAAGAGTGTTTATTACTATACTGCTAAGGATTTTTGGTTTCTTTTAAAAATTTTATTTTATATTGGTTTGCATCCAAAATTCCTATACATGTTTCATTCATGGATATTTTTTCACACATTTCTTCATTTATAATGTTTGTCTTTTACAAAATTAATCACCGTTGATCTGTCTACTATTATCCAATCTTTTTATTATTTTTTTATATACTGATTTATCTCTCTCTGTCTTTGTCTCTCTCTCTCTCACACACACACGCACACACTTATTCATTGACATTTTTTCATATAATCATTTCCATACATTATGTTTTATAAAACTAATTACCATTGGACTCTGCCCACAATGCCTCATCTTTTTAGATCCCCACCGTATCTTTCTCATTTCCTTTACCCCCTCCCACAAAATTGTGCAATTTGTGATTTCACCCCTAGCAATCATCACCTTTGATCCTACTTCTTCCCTTCTTGGATCTCATATGTTTTATTAACTCCTATTTTTATAATAATGGTCTTATGCAGTATTTATCCTTATGAGACTGAGTTAGTTCTCTCAACATAATGCTCTCTATTCTCTCCCAAGGTATATAGTATTTTCCAAAATTATTGCTCCTGAGTGTTGCATAGTATAGCATTGTAACAATGTACCAGAATTTCTGAATCCAATCTGTTGTGTCTGGGAATCTGGGCTGCTTCCATGATCTTTTGATGGTGAAAAATGTTGCCATGAACATTGGAGTACAAACGTCCATTTGTGTCTCAGTTCTAAATTCCTAGGGGTATATTCCTAGTAGTGGAATAGCTGAATCATATGGAGTTTCTGTGTTCAACTTTGTGAGGAAATGCCAAACTGCCTTCCAGGGTGGTTGCATTATTTTACAATCCAGCCAAAAGTGTATGAGAGTTCCCACCTCTCCACATTCTCTCCAACATTTATTACTTGCTGCCCTTCTAAACTGTGCCACTGCTACTGGGTTGAGATGGTATCTCACTACAGTTTTTTATTTGTATTTCTCTTATTGTTAGTGATTTAGAGCATTTTTTTCATGAGTCTGTTGTACATATGAATGTCTTCCTCTGTGAAAAGTCTTTCCATGTATTTTGCCCATTTTGTAATTGTGTAATCCTATTTTATAATTGATCATTGGCTTACCAATAATTTTCTTCTAGGGGCCCAGTAGTATTCTTTAAACTTTTGTTATGAGCCCCTTGTCTGAGATGAGATTTCCAATTTTTTTTTTCCAAATTGCTTGGCCTTCTTCTCAACCTATTAGAAAAAAGGTTTTGATGCACACAAGAATTTAATATTTAGAACGTCTTATTTATTAATTTTATCCTCTCTAGATTGTGCATTTTTGGCTGTATTTGTCAGCCTCTCTATACCATAGACTAGACCTTCTAAACTTATGTTTCAATAAGTCTCTTATGAACTTTATTATTTTAGGATTTACTTCCAGGTCTCTGATCCATCTTAAGTTGATTTTTGTGCATGTGTAAGATGTGGATCCTATTTCAGCTTTCTGCAGGTAGCAGTCAAGTTTTGCTAGCATCAATTGTTGAAGAGATTGCTTTTCCCTATTTGATAGGTTCTATTTTTTTTGTTAAATATCAGTTGATGATCAATAGATGAACCATTTGTGGGTTCTCAATTATTACCCAGTCTTTTCAGGTCTCCATTGGATCTTTTTTTGTTCTCTCAACTCTCCACATCTACCTACAAAATTCTACTATGCTAATGACTTGCCCTTCCACATTTTCTATCTCCCTTTCCTCCTTCCCTTCACCTTTTAGATTTTTATGTGCATCTTACTTGTTATCCTTCTATTTTGACAATAATGGTCATATGCATTATTTGTCTTTATGAGACTAATTTCACTCCATATAATGCTTGTTATTTAGTATTTTAAGACATTTTTGTTCCTTAGTGATCTATAATACTCCATCATGTGAATGAACCACAATTTTTAATCCATTTGTTTCGTGATAGACATTTGGGCTGTTCCAGTTTTCTTGCTGTCATGAATAACACCACTGTAAACATAGGTCTACAAATATCTGTTTGTGCCTCAGTTCTATTTTCTTTGGGGTGCAGGAGTGGCATCCACTTTCTAAATAGCATGCCTCCAGAAACTCTATGAACTTCGATAAATGTTGATAGTTGTAGAGAGGCTTCAGGCCTTTTGTTCATAGGGTTGCTATAAGTCGTGCTCTACATGAAGAAAGGTTCACTATCCTTAGCTATTAGAGAGATGCAAGTCAACACAACTATGAGATAGCATCTCATCCCAACAACAAAAGCAAGGTTATACAAGGCAGCAAACAACAAATGCTGGTGAGGTTAAGGAGAGAGTGAAACTCTTATTCATTGTTGATGGGAATGCAAAATGGTATAGCCACTATCAGTTAGATATATAAAAAAACCCATCAGACATAGCAATTCCACTATTAGGAATATACCCTAAAGAAACCAGAGCTGCAATTCAAAGATATGTATGCACCCCTCATATTTATTACTGGATTATCCACAATAGCAAGGAGTGAAAGCAACCCAAGTGTCTATCAACAAACTAATGGATAGAAAAGCTATGGTACATTCACATGAAGGATTATTAGACAGCATTGAAAAACAATGAACTCGTAAAACATTACACAACCTGGGGAAGCCTGGAGGACATTATGCTTTGTGAAATATCTCAGTCACAGAATGATAACATTGCATAATATTGCTGTTATAAAACAGGTTGGAGAAAGAAAGATAATGAATGGATAGATAATAAACATTACAATAGAAAAGATGAAGGGAAGGACTGTCCAAAAGAATATACAATTAAGCATTATTTGTATGATAACAATCTGGAACAAGGGATGCATTGCAGGATGGGTTGGGCAAATGGAGGTTGAGGAAGGAAGAAAATATTCAACAATGAAAAAAAGATAAACTATATACCTTTAGACTGGCAGCACAATTCCTTATCGCTAAGCAAGCAGAGCTTCCTAGTGTTTCTATGAGCACTTTGTAAACTTGTCACTAAGGTTGAGACCAAGTTTGTTAAAGAGGCAGACTGCAGATGTGAGAGTAAAGTATCCCCTGACAGAATGCTTTATTAAGCATCTCTCAGAAATAACAAATTTCTTTTTGTTAAGAAAATGTTTATGTCTATACTTTAAGGAATGGTTTGCCATCCTTCTTTTATTCTACATGCCTATAAACACAAATCCTGTGTTTCTACATCTTTTAAGATCCTTTCTCCTAATTCTACAATTTGGAGCATGTTCCATGATTGTTTCTGAGTGTCTCCCCATTTTGAATTTTTTCTATTGCTTCAATAATTTTTTTAAAATTTCTAGTAGAATATTAGCCTAGTGGTTTTACTCAGATGGTTTTAATCTCCATGATAACTTCTCAGAAGAAAATTTGTTTTGATTTTTGTTTTAAAACAAAAAACCAGCAGCACTAAAACAAACAAGTAAAAATTTCAAAGGCAAAGAAGCATGTAAGCCACCCATTGCTATTAGATGCAAGATATTTCCAATTTCAAATTCATGTATGCAGACTCTTAAATCCATAGCTTTCACCAATGCAGTCTATTATCCAATATTCTACTGCATTATCCCATCTGATAGTCCATTACACTGCACTCTATTACCATGGATCTGGAGAAGGAGCCTGATTGACTAGCTAAACATGCGGCCAGAGTTTTCTGTTGTTATTGCTATTATTACTCTTATTATTCTCTCTACTCTGCATTAGGCAAAGTTATATAAGACATGACCTCAGTTTCGTGGGAGTATAATAAGCATGAAACAAATCCTACCCTACGTGACTTATGTGACATAGGTTATGTCTCAAATAAGAGGAAAGGGCATATGA
Source organism: Elephantulus edwardii (assembly GCF_000299155.1). NCBI lineage: Eukaryota > Metazoa > Chordata > Mammalia > Macroscelidea > Macroscelididae > Elephantulus > Elephantulus edwardii. Next base: position 9,201,616 of record NW_006399870.1, read on the forward strand.
TTTCCTTCTACTTTGTGTAGTCCAGAAGACAGGTGAAATGGCTGCCTGTAAATTTGGCTTTGCTGACACCTCACTGGCTTTTCATAGACTGTATATCACATGGGAGGAGATTGCCTATCTTTCTTCCATTGAGCCACCAGTGGAGAAGCATGGCCCTTGGATTATAAACACAGGTAAGAACCAACCTACCAGAGTACTTTTTTCCCTTTCATAAGCTTAAGGAAAATCATATTTGTAGCTAGACTCTAATAACCATCAGGTTTTATACATTGATTTACTTTCATTTCCTTTTCTCATTTTAGTCTTTCTTTTTTCTTTTTAAACCTGCTTAAGATAACACTTGATTTTTTTATTGATTTGCATGCAATCATTCAAATGAATTAAACTTTTTTTATTTGTTGTTTTACAAAGTTTGCATACATTGTGTTTCACACTATTTTCTTCCTTCGCATCATGTTTCATTCAATTATTCCAATTTAATATGTTTTAGAAAATTAATCACCATTGGAGTATGTCCACCATTGCCCTGTCTTTTCAGGTCCCCATAGGACCTTCCTTATTTCCTTTCCCCCCTTCCTCCATCCATCAAATTGTACAACTCTGTGATTTAGTCTCTACCCATCTCACCTCTCTGCTCCCATCTTTACCCCATTGGGTCCCCATATTTGTTTTACTAGTTATCCTTCTATTTTTACAATAATGATCATATGCAGACTTAATCCTTTATAATATTAATTACATTATAAAACTTTTTATCACCATATCACATTCTCACTGCACCTGATCTATTCCTTCACCCCACCCATCCACTGATCTCTGCTGCCCTAGTTTCCTACTATCCTTCTAAATAGTTGAGTAAGAAGGAAGGCATTCTTATGTGAAATGACCACTATTGAAGACAGAGGTCCCAAAGGAACAATACAATATGCTTTCTTGAGTGATTTATCCTTTCCCTTAGGAAAAGGCCTTGATGAGGTAATGAAACACAAATCCCCAGGGGTTTGGAGGAATACTTGAATATATCAGAGGACAATATTAAAAGCAAGATACTGTGCATAGAAGGCACAATAGATATTTGAGAGTTGTACGTAGATAGTTTGAGGAGAAAATGGGATAAGCTCATGAAGGAAAAAGTAGATCTAGTTATTAGGCAAGATTCTGAGGCTCCAGAAGAATGGCCAAGGAGTAACTCCAAGATCAGGGCTAAATGGGGGACTTTTGGGGCCTGTGGGTGTGCAGATCCCAAAAGTTGAGTTTTGTTCTGGAATATACTACCATTTTCCAGCTCAAATGTGTTTCCAAAGAAAGTCAGTCACATATAGGACCTTAGACAAAAGGTGATTTGAGCAATAGATTAGTGAGTTGGTGTCCTGCACAGGAGACGTGACAGCAAGGAAGGAGGGCAGCAGCAGCCCCAGAGATGTGAAGAGGTGGTGAGGACAAGCCAGCTGCCAGGCAGGCCCTTCAAACCTGGATCTGCGAGCCCCTCCTTTCTTCTTTAAGTACAGCCAGGAAGACAGGTCTTGAAAAAGGATGGCAGGAGGCTGGGATTTGCCACACAAAGACACAGTCTCTGAAGAGCTAAGTAGATGATAGCCCTAAGTAGTGTGCTGTGTCTTTCCAACAGAAAATTGGCTGAGGGAGAATAAAGCATTTCTACCATTTTGGGTTTGTTCTTGTAATTCCTCTCTTTTTGAATAGTCTCACCTTCCCCTAACCGCGGTCTTACTTGCTTTTAGGATTTAAAGTTAATCCATCAAGGAAGGAGTCCTGGTACATTACCCTCAGCTCTTCCTACTGATCCTCATAAAGCAGCTCTCAAAGTGTGCCTCCATGACCAGCAGGAGCAGCAAATGGTGACCTGTTAGAAATGAAAACCCTCTGTCCACGTGCCTGATCGATCTAAGGAGCTCTGGCCATGTTCTGTGCTACAAAACTAATCAAAAGATCAACTGTTCTACTCCACCAGTTACTCCATGGACAAAGGCAAGCAGTCTCGTTCTGTAAAGATTTATAGCTTCTAAAATCAAAGGAAGGTTTGCTATGAGTAAGAAATGGCTTGGCAGTGAGTTTATCCCTGACCTACAGAATCAGAAACTCTAGGTGAGGTCAGCAGCGTGTCCTAATGAATTACACATAAAAACAACAACAACAACAACCTAGCTCCAGCTAAAGCTTGAGAACTTACCAGGGTCATCTTAGTAGAGTATGAGTCATTTTCTGTCACATCTCAGCTTAACACCACCTAGTGAATTGCCATCTTATGCTAGCATGGACTGAGGCATTAATAACAGTCTTCCAACCCTCAGCATGCAGTGGTGATATTGTTCAACTCCCTCAGTTTTCCTGTGGTAAATTCTCCTCCAGACGTATGTCCTCCTTGGTGTTTCTAGAACCTTGAGAGATTTATTTCTCCTCAGTATCTTGCTGGGCTGCTTCCTGCCTCAAACATTTTCCCCACATGTCTGACTTTCACCTATTTCATATCATTTCTTCTCTGTGGAACCTCGTCAAGTTCTATTACCTACATTCAGGCCCATCAAAACAAGACTATCTGTTACTTCTACTGAATAAATTATCTTTCTAGCATTTATGTTTATGTGACATTGTGCATAACAGTTAAGCTGAACAGAAAATTCTAAAGGCCAGCTTGAGAGGACAAGGCAAAGTATTATAATGGATGTGCAAAGAGCTAGAATTGGAGAATAAAAAAACAGGAAGAACTCACTCTGTATTTCTCAAGCTGAGAGAACTGAAAACTAAATCTGAACCTCAAGTTGCAATATTCAAAGATGCTATAGGCAATATATTGAATGACCAAGAAAGCATCAAAAGATGGAGGAAATGTACAGAATCACTGTACCAAGAACTGACTGACACTGAAAAATTTCAGGAAGTACCATATAAAAAGGAGCCAATGATAATAAAGGAATAAGTAGAAGTGGCATTTAAGGCATTGGGGAAAAATAAAAAAATAAGGCCCCAGGAATCGATGAGATACCAATTGACGTGTTTTAATTAATAGATGCAGCCTCACCAGTCTATGCCAGGAAGTTTGGAGGATAGGTGTCTGGCCAACAGATTAGAAGAGGTCCATATTTATTCCCATTCTCAAGAAAGATGATCCAGCAAAATGTGGAAACTATCGAACAATGTTATTGACATCATCTGCAAACAAAATACTGTTAAAGATCATTCAAAAACAGCTAGACCAATGCATAACATATGGAACTACAAAAAGTTCAAGCAGAATTTAGAAGAGGCCATGGTACCAGGGACATCATTGCTGATGACATATGGATCCCGGCTAAAAGTAAAGAATACCAGAAGAATATCTATTTGTGATTTATTGATTCTGTAAAGGTATTTGACTATGTGGATCATAACAAGTTTTGCTTACATGAAGAAGAATGGTAGTTCAAGAGCACTTAATTGTGCTCGTAGGGAACCTGTATCTGGACCAGGAAGCTGTTGAGTGAACAGAAAAGGGGAACACTGCATGGTTTAAAATTGAGACAGGAGTGTGTTAAGGTTGTATTCTCTCTCCACAACTATTAAATCAGTGTGCTGTGGCAGTGGAGAAGAGCACTGCACATCCCCTGGACAGCCAAATATCTTGGAGAGGGTGCAACCAGAATTGTTTTTGAAGACAAGAATAATGAGGCTTCATCTCTCATACTTTGAGCATCTTGCTAGGTGATGCTGTTTCTTAGGGATGGGCATGACACTGGAAGGGTGGAGGGGTTGGCTAAAGAGAAAAGACCCTTGACCAGGTGATTGACACGGTGACTGTTGCAATGGGCTCTAGTGTATCAAGAAGTGTGAAGATGGCACAGGATAGGACAGGGTTCAGATCTGCTGTGCATAGGTGTGCTATGAATCTTACTCAACTCAATAACAAGGAACAGCAACAGCATTGCACGTATATTATTTTATCAAATTTCTGTTGTCTGCCATCCTTCACTGAAATAAGCTTTGTAAGTATGGAGATTTTATATTTATATTTTTATTGTTATTATTAGTAGTAGTATTCTCTTTGACACACTCCTAAGTGCACCAGATTCCACCATCACCATACCATAACCTTAAGAGGAAGTCCCTTAAGGGCAAATCTTGAATGCAATATATTGGAAATAATATTTTTCTCCCCTTAACTGCTTTCTGGACCGTGGATGTAGGAATTCTCATCTATGTTAATAAAGTACTCTTTGGCTATTTGCTATTTGGAGATCAAAGCTAAGCTATTGTTCTAGTCCCTACTCAAGCTAACTTAGATCCAAGGAACATCAAAGGGAGGTTTTGTTACCTTCTAGTGTTTCTAGCATTCCAGGGAGTCTTGCACCTGTCATTTCCAACCTTTCTCCTCTAACCATAATGACCCAGTACGTCCCCCCTACCCCTCTACGTCACCTTCTCAACCACTTACACAAAGAGTTGAGAAGGAAAGAGTGAGAGAGACTGTTTCCAGAACAAGAGAATGTCAGTCATAGTAGTAACTCAAGAGCACAAGGGTCCACAAGGGAGAGATGAGACAGGTAGAGTTGGGTTTCAGTTCCAAGTCTTGTCCTGGATTCTAGGCTTTACACACAGCTATGATTTCATGTCAAAGTGCTACCATAACACCAACACACACATGCACGTACACACACACACACACACACACACACACACA